>NC_079189.1:8590757-8721968 GCF_029499605.1 Hyla sarda | reverse complement strand
TAATGAAGAGATATGGGGGGGGAGTGTAATGAAGAGATATGGGGGGGGGGAGTGTAATGAAGAGATATGGGGGGGGGAGTGTAATGAAGAGATATGGGGGGGGGAGTGTAATGAAGAGATGGAGGGGGGAGTGTAATGAAGAGATGGAGGGGGGAGTGTAATGAAGAGATGGGGAGGGGGGAGTGTAATGAAGAGATGGGGGGGGGAGTGTAATGAAGAGATGGGGGGGGAGTGTAATGAAGAGATGGGGGGGGGAGTGTAATGAAGAGATGGGGGGGGGAGTGTAATGAAGAGATGGGGGGGGGGTGTAATGAAGAGAGGGGGGGGGGGTGTAATGAAGAGATGGGGGGGGGGAGTGTAATGAAGAGATGGGGGGGGGAGTGTAATGAAGAGATGGGGGGGGGAGTGTAATGAAGAGATGGGGGGGGGAGTGTAATGAAGAGATGGGGGGGGAGTGTAATGAAGAGATGGGGGGGGAGTGTAATGAAGAGATGGGGGGGGAGTGTAATGAAGAAATGGGGGGGGGAGTGTAATGAAGAGATGGGGGGGGGAGTGTAATGAAGAGATGGGGGGGGGAGTGTAATGAAGAGATGGGGGGGGGGTGTAATGAAGAGATGGAGGGGGGGGTGTAATGAAGAGATGGGGGGGGGTGTAATGAAGAGATGGGGGGGGGGGTGTAATGAAGAGATGGGGGGGGGGTGTAATGAAGAGATGGGGGGGAGTGTAATGAACAGATGGGGGGGAGTGTAATGAAGAGATGGGGGGGAGTGTAATGAAGAGATGGGGGGGGAGTGTAATGAAGAGATGGGGGGGGAGTGTAATGAAGAGATGGAGGGGGGGGGAGTGTAATGAAGAGATGGGGGGGGGAGCGTAATGAAGAGATGGGGGGGGGGGGAGCGTAATGAAGAGATGGGGGGGGGGAGCGTAATGAAGAGATGGGGGGGGGGAGCGTAATGAAGAGATGGGGGGGGGGAGCGTAATGAAGAGATGGGGGGGGGGGAGCGTAATGAAGAGATGGGGGGGGGGGAGCGTAATGAAGAGATGGGGGGGAGCGTAATGAAGAGATGGGGGGGGGGGAGCGTAATGAAGAGATGGGGGGGGGAGCGTAATTAAGAGACGAGGATGAAGGGGCATGTAGTGTTTTGGGCAAAATGTCTTTGAGCGCGTCATAGAGGCATGTCTAGGGGTCAGTGATCTCTCACCAAGAGGTACTCTGCCCAAAAGTAGCCTCTGAGAGTCTTTTTATAAGGCAGCATAGGCATCTTGTGGCAAGACCCAGAGTCTAATCAGACCTGTAATCATTTACATATCTGCCCGAGACATAACTGCATGGGTTAAGCAGCAATTTGACATTTGGATTGTCATGGTAATAATTGGTAATGCTCCTCATAGGAGGGATTTCACCTTGTTGTCTGGGGGGGGGGGGGGGGGCAGGAAGACAACACACAGCTCTTTGGTATCCACTGTCCCAGCAAATAGTAAAACAGGTGGAAATCTCCACTCATGATGCAAACATTAAGGTAACTACACAGGAACTAATGAGTAGGTGGATACAGAAGACAAAGATGGGAAATTATGGGTTTAAATATTGAATTCAAAAAGTACGATATAATAAATTTATATTTTATGTGTATATTTTTATGTCTATATTTAATATATATCTTTAATATATTTTAAATATATATTAAATGTAAACACACACATATCTATTTATATATAAAAATGTATGTATATTTATTTTAAAAAAATTATATATTTATATTTAATATATATATAATATTAAATATAAATAAATATAATTTTTTAAAATAAATATACATACATTTTTATATATAAATAGATGTGTTTACATTTCATATATATGTATATATATTAAATATTCTGTGTGTGTGTGTATATATATATATTATACACACACTAAAAAAATATAAACACACGTGTGTGTGTGTGTATATGTGTGTATGTATGTATGTGTGTGTATATATATATATATATATATATATATATAAAATGTGTATTTAGATTTATTTAATATATATATATATGTGTGTGTGTGTGTGTGTGTGTGTGTGTATTATATAAAATATTTATTGAATATGTTTATATTTATTTAAAAAAAAAAAAAATATATATATATATATATATATATATATATATATATATATATATATATATATATATATTAGAATATATGTGTGTATTTATGTTTATTTATTATTTTATATATGCACATTATTTTACCAGCATATAGATAAAATCTCAGCAGCACAGAGTATTTTGAGAAAGGAGTTTGCTGATCTCAGACTGAGGCAATGCTTTCTAAACTGTGGCCCTGCAGTTATTGCAAAACTACAACTCCCAGGATGCCCGGAAAATGTTGTTTTGCAACAGCTGGAGGACCACAACTTGGAGACCTAAGGTGTAGGAGGCTACGGTCCCAGCAGTGCAGAGTATTTCAGGAGAGGACTGTGCTGATCATGTGGGAGGTCACAGTGTAAGGGGTTAGGGTTCCAGCAGCGCAGAGTATTTCAGGAGAGGACTGTGCTGATCATGTGGGAGGTCACAGTGTAAAGGGGTTAGGGTCCCAACAGTACAGAGTATTTCAGGAGGGGACTGTGCTGATCATGTGGGAGGTCACAGTGTAAAGGGTTAGGGTTCCAGCAGCGCAGAGTATTTCAGGAGAGGACTGTGCTGATCATGTGGGAGGTCACAGTGTAAGGGGTTAGGGTCCCAACAGTACAGAGTATTTCAGGAGGGGACTGTGCTGATCATGTGGGAGGTCACAGTGTAAAGGGTTAGGGTCCCAGCAGTGCAGAGTATTTCAGGAGAGGACTGTGCTGATCATGTGGGAGGTCACAGTGTAAGGGGTTAGAGGCGCAGAGTATTTCAGGAGGGGACTGTGCTGATCATGTGGGAGGTCACAGTGTAAGGGGTTAGGGTCCCAGCAGCGCAGAGTATTTCAGGAGAGGACTGTGCTGATCATGTGGGAGGTCACAGTGTAAGGGGTTGGGGTCCCAGTAGTGCAGAATATTTCAGGAGAGGCCTGTGCTGATCATGTGGGAGGTCACAGTTTAAAGGGTTAGGGTCCCAGCAGTGCAGAGTATTTCAGGAGAGGACTGTGCTGATCATGTGGGAGGTCACAGTGTAAAGGGTTAGGGTCCTAGCAGTGCAGAGTATTTCAGGAGAGGACTGTGCTGATCATGTGGGAGGTCACAGTGTAAAGGGTTAGAGGCGCAGAGTATTTCAGGAGGGGACTGTGCTGATCATGTGGGAGGTCACAGTGTAAGGGGTTAGGGTCCCAGCAGCGCAGAGTATTTCAGGAGTGACCAGTTCCCCTTGTCTGGCAGGTCCTGGGCACGCTCTTCATCTACGCCCTGTTCATGGTGGAGCTCCTCCAGGACCGCGGGGTGGAGCGGATGGATGAGATCATATACGGGGTGAACGCGGTGAGCCGGGTGCTGGAGTTCCTGGTGGCGCTGTGCGTGGTGGCGTACGGCACGTGGGAGTCCATGTTTGGCGAGTGGAGCTGGATCGGCGTCTCTGTCATTATCGTCCACTCCTACGTCAATGTCTGGATGAGGGCCCAGTCCGGCTGGAGCAGCTTCCTGCTGAGGAGAGAGGCAGCCAACAAGATCAGCTCCTTACCGAGGGCCACGGCCGAGCAGCTGAGGGCCCACAACGACGTCTGCTCCATCTGCTTCCAGGTGAGACGTCTACAGCGGTCACAGAGCATGCTCAGTAGAGACCTAGCTATATCCGTGTCTCCTTTCTGTCTCCGCCCTCATAGGAGATGTCCGGCGGCGCGGTTGTCACCACCTGCACCCATTTCTTCCACCCGGACTGTCTAAGGAAGTGGCTGTATGTCCAGAACACCTGCCCACTGTGCCACAAGCCTGTGAAGTTATCCCCCGCCCCCGAGGAACCAGAGGAGGAGGGGACGAGTGAAGAGGCGGGGCAAGATGCCCAGCAGGAAGAAGGGGCCACTGGGGATGTGGGGAATAAAGTGGAGGAAGCATCTGCTGAGGTTGGGGAGCAGTGACCAGCACTAAAGGAGAACACAGTGCTGACCCGCTCCGCAGGGGTTATAAGGGCCCCGCTGCTGGGTGTGGTATCAGGGATTATCGGGCACTGCAGAAGGAGCTTATACTTCACTCACCTCCGCTATTCTACAGTCACCTCAAGTCTTATTCTACAATGACCTCCAGAGCTGCACTCACTATTCTGCTGTTACCTCGTCTAATTCTACAATCACCTCCTGAGCTGCACTCACTATTCTGCTGTTACATCATGTTTTATCCCCCCCTCCCAGTCATATGTTATTTCCTATTATAGTACATCAGCTATCAGTGGTGTCTTATTACAGTACAACGGGGGCTGATATTGGTCGTGTCTTATTACAGTACAGCGAGGAATGATATCGGTCGTGTCTTATTACAGTACACCGGGGGCTGATATCAGTCGTGTCTTATTACAGTACAGCGGGGACTGATATCGGTCGTGTCTTTATTACAGTACAGCAGGGGCTGATATCCGTCGTGTCTTTATTACAGTACAGCGGGGGCTGATATCGGTCGTGTCTTTATTACAGTCCAGCAGGGGCTAATATCGGTCGTGTCTTATTACAGTACAGCAGAGACTGATATCAGTTGTCTTATTACAGTACAGCAGAGACTGATATCGGTCGTGTCTTATTACAGTACATCAGGGACTGATATCGGTCGTGTCTTATTACAGTACAGCAGGGACTGATATCAGTTGTCTTATTACAGTACAGCAGAGACTGATATCGGTCGTGTCTTATTACAGTACATCAGGGACTGATATCGGTCGTGTCTTATTACAGTACAGCAGGGACTGATATCAGTTGTCTTATTACAGTACAGCAGAGACTGATATCGGTCGTGTCTTATTACAGTACATCAGGGACTGATATCGGTCGTGTCTTATTACAGTACAGCAGGGACTGATATCAGTTGTCTTATTACAGTACAGCAGAGACTGATATCGGTCGTGTCTTATTGCAGTACAGCGGGGGCTGATATTGGTCGTGTCTTATTACAGTACAGCAGGGACTGATATCGGTCGTGTCTTATTACAGTACAGCAGGGACTGATATCGGTCGTGTCTTATTACAGTACATCAGGGACTGATATCGGTCGTGTCTTATTACAGTACAGCAGGGACTGATATCAGTTGTCTTATTACAGTACAGCAGAGACTGATATCGGTCGTGTCTTATTGCAGTACAGCAGAGACTGATATCGGTCGTGTCTTATTGCAGTCCAGCAGGGACTGATATCGGTCGTGTCCTATTACAGTACAGCAAGGACTGATATCATACACAGGTATGATGGTAATGTCTCTGGAGGTCAGGGTGAGCTGTGGATGGCTCTTCCATGGTCGGCCCCTTTTGGTTCATACAGATATTGGGGCCCCTACAGGTCGTACCCCCTCCGCCTCCTTCGCCCGGTGCCTGAGATCTGTACAGATGTTTATTATAATAATATATAAAGATTTATATTATAATGATTCAGAGAATAAAACCTTTTTATTTTTTTTTGGCTGTGAACTCCTCTCTGATCTCCACCACGACTTCATGTGTCTCACCAGCAGGTGGCGCTGTGGCACTGTTCTGTGTAATGAGCATTACTGGCAATTTGTAAGCCGCGACGCTGCTACGTGTTCACTGATCACGTCTAAGATCTGATAGAACAGGATGAAGCACAGGGCAATGGGGTCCGGGCCCCACGGGGTCAGAGCCACACAATATTAAGGCTGGTGGTTTTAACCCCTAGAAGCCATGGCATAAATGTATGTCATGGTGCCCTGCTACTTGGCACATGATGACGTACATATACAGCATGCATGTAAAAGTGAGCACAGGAGCTGCTTCGTTGAGCGGTGTTTCCCAACCCGGGCGCCTCCAGCTGTTACGAAACTACAACTCCCAGCGTGCCGTTGGCTGTCCAGGCATGCTGGAAGTTGTAGTTTCGCAACAGCTGGAGGCGCCCGGGTTGGGAAACATTGTAAGAAACTGGGAACCCACCGCTAATGGAGGGCACCAGCGATCCCGCTGATGCCCCTCATTAACCCTTTAGATGCCGAGAACAATAACAATCGCGGCATCGCAAGCAGTTGCGGGCAGTATTTTTTTTTTGTGCGTTTATTCCCCCTAAAAATCAATGAGAATTCGCAAAAAAAAATTTCCACTTTGCGTTTTTCAGTTTGGCTTTTTTAAAATCCTTTTGGCATTTTTTTCACTCTTTTGGCGTTTTTCAGCTCCTATGGGAGTATAAAAAACGCCAAGAAAAACGACGTGGGTTTTAACTTTGGCGTTTCTTTGCAGGCAGTTTTTATTCTTTTTTGGACTTTAGCGATCCAAAAGAGTGGTGGAGATACCCTTTTTTTTTTTTTTTTTTTAACATTTCGTAGGGTACCATTAAAACAAAATAAAAATTAAAGTTTTTTCAAAATTTGTTGGGTACTAAAAAATAAAATGGAGTAGTGATGGGGAAAAATTTTTTATTTAACAAAATTTATATTATTTATAATTAAATTTGTATTTAGTTTTTAAACAGGGATCAATTTATGTGGGTGGGCAGAGAAATAAAAATGTAGCCGACAATAATAGAAATTGTAGTGTGTGTGTGTGTGTGTGTGTGTGTGTGTGTGTGTGTGTTCACTTTTTTTTTTTTTTTTTTTTACATTTTTTAGGTAATACTACTACTCCCAGCATGGACCACACCGTTCTATGATGGGAGTAGTAGTACCTGTACAAATTGAAAGATCGCCCCGGGTCCGTTGCGATCCTTCTGTATAATGTATAGATGCGGCGGCTGCTCTTCTATGGTCCCCTGCACTGACGTGTGTGTGTGTGTGTGTGTGTGTGTGTGTGTGTGTGTGTATATATATATATATATATATATATATATATATATATATACCTATTCATATTTCCCGCAGAGCTGTGATTGGCCAGATGGTTCCAGCCAATCACAACTCTCTATGGGAAATAGGAATACAGTAACCCCCCGACCTACGATGGCCCTGACATATGATAAAATCGACATACGATGCTTTTATATGTCGGGACCATCGCATTAACTGCTATCCGACAGCGCAAAATGCTTAAGCTGCTGTCGGATAGCAGTTGAAGCATCCCTGGCAGGTTCGCCTACCTATTCCCGCTGCTCCGGGTCCACTTCGGGATCCTCCGGTGTCTTGCGCATCTTCTCCAGGGTCCAGGCCTTGCTTTCCGGCGTCGTTATTACGTCACTACGCACGCCGCGCCGGCGCAGCAGCGTAATAACGTCACCAGAAAGCGAGGCCCGGACCCTGCAGAAGATGCGCAAGACACCGGAGGATCGCGAAGAAGACACCGGAGCAGCGGGACAGCATCGGGAGCCCCTGGGACAGCAGCGGGAGCGGTGAGGACCTGGTCCGGAGCGGCGGGGACAGGTGAGTACAGCTTCCTATACTTTACATTGCACGGATCCCTCAACATACGATGGATTCGACAAACGATGGGTCGTTTGGAACGAATTACCATCGTATGTTGAGGGACCACTGTATGTGTATATATATATATACGGCAGTGCAGGGGACCATAGAAGAGCCGCATCCATACATTATACAGGAGGATCACAGCGGGTGTCAGGAGTGACATCCGCTGTGATCTTTCCTTAACTGCAGGTACTACTCCTCCCAACATGAAACAGAGTGTACTCCATGCTGGGAAGCTGTAGTACGTGTATTAATACAGTCATGGCCGTAAATGTTGGCACATAAATTAGTTCAGCTTTCCGGTGCTCCCATGGGCTGGAAAAGGTGGATACAGTCCCAGGAGACTCTTTCCTAGGACTGTATCCACCTTTTCCAACCCACCGGAGCACCTGAAAGCTGAACTAATTTATGCAGGATAAGTCATCAACTGCCGAGCCGAGAAGTTCGTGACAAATCGAATTTACTGTAAGTTCGCTCATCTCTAGTTGGCACCCCTGAAAATTTTTCAAGTAAATTAAGTATTTCTCACAGAAAAGGATTGCAGTAACACATGCTGTCAGTCCATCTCCTTGATAAAGCCACACTAGTGGCGAAACATGTCGGGGGGGGTGACAGTGTATAGTTTTAACTGCAATTCCACTATGTCATAAATAAACCTAAAAGGGGAAATAAGTAAAATTAGGTAGGGTCAGATCAGGCCAGTGAGCCTTATAGCGGTGCACAGCAGGTTACGACCAGTGTTTTGCGGTGCAGCCACCGGTAGCGATCCAACAGTGATCTCCATCTGTGAGCCACATATAGTATTCTTATGTGAGAACTACATGTAAGCAGTGGCATTAATATCCTGAGGGAGATACCATCCCACCGTGATCTACAACAATCCTATATAGTGCCCCTATTGCCTGGTATGCAAGAGAGGGAGGCATGTCCCCCAATCTAGCAACATGGAATGAATAAATAGATATAGGGTTGTCCCGCTTGGCACTTGCCCTGGATGGCATATTGGCCACGCCCCCAAGTATTGGGTCTCAGATACCTAAATGACACTAGTGGAATTGTAATTTTAAAGCGTGTGTTTCTCACCTTTTGTTACATTTAGATTAGACTAATAAAAGCGAAGTTTTACTATATATTTGTAGCACATGTGATTTAGAGGATGTTTAACCCCCTAGGGTTATTCTGTTGTTTGGTTTATTACCTCTACAAGTGCTATTTGGCCTAATAGAGTAGTATGGACAAAATGATTGGCACCCTTTCAAATTTAGGGAAAAATAAGATTGTTTCCAGCATGTGATGCTCCTTTAAACTCACCTGGGGCAAGTAACAGGTGTGGGCAATATAAAAATCCCACCTGAAGGAAGATAAAAAGGAGAGAAGTTCACTTAGTCTTTGCATTGTGTGTCTGTGTGTGCCACACTAAGCATGGACAACAGAAAGAGGAGAAGAGAACTGTCTGAGGACTTGAGAACCAAAATTGTGGAAAATATCAACAATCTCAAGGTTACAAGTCCATCTCCAGAGATCTAGATTTGCCTTTGTCCACAGTGCGCAACATTATCAAGAAGTTTGCAACCCATGGCACTGTAGCTAATCTCCCTGGGCGTGGACGGAAGAGAAAAATTGATGAAAGGTGTCAATGCAGGATAGTCCGGATGGTGGAAAAGCAGCCCCAAACAAGTTCCAAAGATATTCAAGCTGTCCTGCAGGCTCAGGGAGCATCAGTGTCAGCGTGAACTATCCGTCCACATTTAAATGAAATGAAACGCTATGGAGGAGACCCAGGAGGACCCCACTATGGAGGAGACCCAGGAGGACCCCACTATGGAGGAGACCCAGGAGGACCCCACTATGGAGGAGACCCAGGAGGACCCCACTATGGAGGAGACTCAGGAGGACCCCACTATGGAGGAGACCCAGGAGGACCCCAGTATGGAGGAGACCCAGGAGAACCCCACTATGGAGGAGACCCAGGAGGACCCCACTATGGAGGAGACCCAGGAGGACCCCACTATGGAGGAGACTCAGGAGGACCCCACTATGGAGGAGACCCAGGAGGACCCCAGTATGGAGGAGACCCAGGAGAACCCCACTATGGAGGAGACCCAGGAGGACCCCACTATGGAGGAGACCCAGGAGGACCCCACTATGGAGGAGACCCAGGAGGACCCCACTATGGAGGAGACCCAGGAGGATCCCACTGCTGACACAGACATAAAAAAACAAGACTACATTTTACCAAAATGAACTTGAGTAACCAAAATCCTTCTGGGAAAACGTCTTGTGGACAGATGAGACAAAGATAGAGCTTTTTGGTAAAGCCCATCATTCTACTGTTTACCGAAAATGGAATGAGGCCTACAAAGAAAAGAACACAGAACCTACAGTGACATATGGGGGAGGTCAGTGATGTTTTGGGTTGTTTTGCTGCCTCTGGCACTGGGGGCCTTGAATGTGTACAAGACATCATGAAATCTGAGGATTACCAATGGATTTTGGGTCGCACTGTACAGCCCAGTGTCAGAAAGCTGGGTTTGTGTCTGAGATCTTGGGTCTTCCAGCAGGACAATGACCCCAAACATTTGTCAAAAAGCCCCCAGAAATGGATGACAACAAAGCCCTGGAGAGTTCTGAAGTGTCAGCAATGAGTCCAGATCTAAATCCCATTGATCACCTGTGGAGAGATCTTATAATTACTGTTGGGAAAAGGCGCCTTCCAATAAGAGACCTGGAGCAGTTTGTAAAGGAAGAGTGGTCCAACATTCCGGCTGAGAGGTGTAAGAAGATTATTGATGGTTATAGGAAGAGTGGTCCAACATTCCGGCTGAGAGGTGTAAGAAGATTATTGATGGTTATAGGAAGCCACTGATTTCAGTTATTTTTTCCAAAGGGTGTGCAACCAAATATTAAGCTAAGGGGCCAAGAATTTTGTCCAGCCCATTTTTGGAGTTTGGTGACATTATGTCCAATTTGCTTTTTTTTCCTCCTTTTTCGGTTTAGTTCCAATACACACAAAGGGAATAAACATGTGTATAGCAAAACCTGTGTTACTGCAATCCTTTCCTGTGAGAAATACTTCATTTTCTAGAAAAATGTCAGGGGTGCCAACATTTACAACCATGACTGTATATATATATATATATATATATATATATATAACATTTCCATGTAGGCCGCTATAACACTACAAACTACTGCTACTCTGCACCTATGTATTTACCTTTACAGTTGACCACTATACTGTATATCCATTCTGATAATCTACAAATTACACCTACACCATTAGGGGGCAGTGTAACTCTACATATAAACTGGTAACTGGCATTCTCCATATTTGCCACTTGAGGGCAGTATAATTCCATATATATTGATACTATGTGACTACTGTATAAATCTGCTGAGTGTGTAGACAAATGACGACGTCCCTGATTGCAGAACGTTTAGTATTTTGCGCGTTGCGGCCCTTTTAATAGGCACCGATCACGGGTCACCTTGCCGCCGTCTTATCAGGGGTCTGCAGAGTGAGCTATAATGGTTACGTATGCCAGGGAAATAGGTTCATGTGCCAACATAAGTGTTCTCCATGCCAGCTGTGCCCTGCCCCCCTAGTTGGTAGAACCGCAACACTTCCTATACAATTTAGTGAAAGTCTCGGCGGTGTGTCAGCTGGATCAGAGCGCTCATGGTTCTGTGTTTCCACAGTTTCTGGGTCCATGTCTGCCTAAAAATTACCCATGGTTTTGTGGGGAGAAGAATGGTGGTACGTTCTGTAACAAAACCGTATGAAACAAATGGTACATGGACAAACCACGTGAAACAGATGGTACATGGACAAACCACGTTGAACGGATGGTACATGGACAAACCACGTGAAACAGATGGTACATGGGCAAACCACGTGAAACAGATGGTACATGGACAAACCACGTGAAACAGATGGTACATGGACAAACCACAAGAAACAGATGGTACATGGACAAACCACATGAAACAGATGGTACATGGACAAACCACTGTACAAAGGTCCTAGAAGAACGTACAAGACCTCAACCTGCACCCTGTGTCCACCTGGATGACGGTATTGGGTAATGGGCTCCAACCTGTGGACCTCCAGCTTTTGCAAAACTACAACTCCCAGCATGCCCGGAGTTGTAGTTTTGCAACAGCTGGAGGTTCACAGTTTGGAGGCCACTGGTAGAGATGAGCGAACTTACAGTAAATTCGATTCGTCACGAACTTCTCGGCTCGGCAGTTGATGACTTTTCCTGCATAAATTAGTTCAGCTTTCCGGTGGGCTGGAACAGGTGGATACAGTCCTAGGAGACTCTTTCCTAGGACTGTATCCACCTTTTCCAGCCCACCGGAGCACCGGAAAGCTGAACTAATTTATGCAGGAAAATTCAGCAACCGCCGAGCCGAGAAGTTCGTGACGAATCGAATTTACTGTAAGTTCGCTCATCTCTAGCCACTGGTATAGGCGGTTCTGCTCTGAACGTATCTGGGAGATGTGGTTCCCCAACATGCCGACGTCTGATGACCACAATCTACTTTCTCCAGTTGACTTGTCACCCGTTTTTACGCGAACACAAAGTAACGTGGCCCCCTCGCTACATACGTGGCTGGGACAGAGACCCTGATCTTCTCTTTCTCCTGGCTGAGGAAGAGACAGAGCGGAGACATCTGCTGGAGCCATCACCGGGAGCTGCAAATATTCGGGGAATGTAGATGACAAAACCGGAGAGAGCAGATCTTACTACTTCTTTTTGGGCCAAAGGAAGGATTGTAAAAGGGCCAAACTTTTTTTTGATTTAGGAGCGACTGTATACTGTATACTCCTTCCCCCAAAAATTGTAGGTGGGCCACACAGAGGCTATGGACAGGCTCCATTTCATAGGGGTTAAAAATGGGCCCACACTTATTGCAGGGTGTCCCCATATCCGTAAAGCAGTTATAATTATTTAAAGTAGTAAAATAAAACAAAACCTACATTTTTTTGTGTCGTCGCTAATTAGGTTATAAAATAAGTGATGTCATTACACCCTGTCCCAAGTTATTATGCAAATGATATGTTTCTCATTTACCTAAATCATTGATGTAAATAACAGTCAGCATAATTCTCATGTTATCAACTATTAGGAGAACAATTCAAATTTTATTGAACAAACCTCCTAATGATAACAGGATTTTTTTTTTTTTTTTTTTAAACATAAAAAACTTACAACGCACTGTTCCAAATCATTACGCACAGTAAGTTTCAAAAACACTTTATAGGTTGTACTGACAATTGTAATTTGTTGTGTTTGCAGAATATTTACTGAAATCCAAATCTATTTCACTCAAAAATGTAACATTTGAACTTTTTAAACATTTTAACAGGTCACATTACATTTTTCACATAGGTCCCCTTATTTGATAGCAGCTTCATAAGTCTTGTATCCATTGAACTTGTTCGTTTGTGGACAGTTTCTGCTTGAATTTGTTTGTGAGATGCCAGACTCCAGAGGTACCAGCAGCTTCAAATATCTGTTTGCTGCTATGTAATGGTATTTTAGCAGCTGTTCTCTTGATCCGATCCATGAATCTGGCAGAAATCTTACTCATTGTGTCTTTATCTACACAAACCCGTCTGTGTTCTGAATCAGCCACAAATCTCTTAAAGGGGTACTCCAGCGCTTAGACATCTTATCCCCTATACAAAGGATAGGGGATAAGATGCCTGATCGCGAGGGTCCCGCCGCTGGGGACCCCCGTGATCTTGCACGCCGCACCCCGTTAGAATCAGTCCCCGGAGCAAACATGCTCCGGGGACTGATTCTAACGGGGTGCGGCGTGCAAGATCACGGGGGTCCCCAGCGGCGGGACCCCCGCGATCAGGCATCTTATCCCCTATCCTTTGTCTGATTACTGTCGATCAAGGGCACGGAGCATTGTGACGTTACGGCTCCGCCCCCGTGTGACATCACGGCTCCGCCCCCTCAATGCAAGCCTATGGGAGGGGGCGTGACACTCCGCCCCCTCAATGTCATGCCCCCTCCCATAGGCTTGCATTGAGGGGGCCGAGTGTGACATCACACAGGGGGCGGAGCCGTGACGTCACAATGCTCCGTCCCCGTGATCGACAGTAATCAGACCCGGAGCGAACACTGAAGAAAGGGTTCATTTATATACCCTGAAACGCGTCTAGTCCGTTGTGGACTATCACTGAAACTACGCTCCGAATGCACTTGATACTACAACAACTATATCCTAATCCTCTGTTTCATATCCACCTGGATATTGTATTGCGATCCTGCTATTCCGGTCCGGAGACGATCCTGCTGCTTCAGTCCAGAGCGGACTTGCAGAAAGCTGGGGCAATCTAAGCACATCTTGTAGGTGCCGGTACTGACGTCACACGCCATTTCCACGAGGCAGAAGTTTCCACCTTTGGTCTAGTGCAGACCTGACCTCCACGGCGAGACATTCCATCAGTCAGTACCACCTCTCCAAGATACCATCCCCGACGCCTGCCAGCGCCGGGATCCGAAGGTGATTCACCTACAGTGACCATCCATAGTGCGTTTTCCATCTAGCCCAATGGGAGATCTCCGCTCACAAGGACCAGTAATGTACTGTAAAGCTGTCAGTCATCTGTTCTGATACAGAGATACAGAGAAACTTGCAACAGAGAATAATGGTACCCTCATAGTTGTAACATATTGAACACTGTTACACTCCTGTCTGCTAAAAGGAACTCGTTACAATATTGCATACATCATTGCATCCTCTCTTCTTACCATCTCTACAGTGAGAAAAGATTGAGTTTAAAGGGTACCTCTCATCAAAAAACTTGTGATATATTATAGATTAATGTATGCAGAATAACTTTACAATAGTATGTTATTAAAAAATATGCTTCTTTCTATTTAATTTTCCACTTTGAAAAAATGACCACTAGGGGTCTCCCTACCAGTCCTTTTTTTTTTAAATAGAGTTCAGACTCATGATGGAGTCCTAAATCTCAGACTGCAGCCGGGACACAGACAAACTCAGCACTGCTCCTTGCCAGGGAGTTTGTCAGACTCCAGCATGAGTCTGAAATCTATTTTAAAAAAAAGGACTGGTAGGGAGACCCCTAGTGGTCATTTTTTCAAAGTGGAAAATTAAATAGAAAGAAGCATATTTTTTAATAACATGTTATTGGAAAGTTATTCTGCATACATTAATCTATGATATATCAAAAGTTTTTTTTGATGAAAGGTCCCCTTTAAGGATACTAATTAAGTGTTTTTTATTCCTTCCGTGCATTCTACCAAAAAATAGCCTTCTATACCGGTGATAGTTTTTATATTTTTATTTATCTTTTAGTTGGTAGATGTATACTTCCCTCACAGGGGGCCAATTGTGAGGTGGAATTTTTATTTATTAATTATTAAAAATAACATTTATTATAATTGAAGCACGATCCTTGGTCTATTGATTATAGTTCAATTTATTACATTTATCATACCTTCCTTGAGGTCTGGGTATTTTTCCTTTTTTTCAGATTTGTAAATTATTTTTATTTAAAAATCTTAATCCATCCAGAACTATTGCTGCTGTATGATCCACAGGAAGTTCTTTTCTTTTTTAATCTCTTTTCTGTCTGACTACATTGCTCTCTGCTGATGTCAGGAACTGTCCGGAGCAGGAGAGGTTTGCTATGGGGACTTGTTCCTGCTCTGCACAGTTCCTGACATGGACAGAGGTGTCAGCTGAGAGCACTGTGGTCAGAGAGAAAAGAAATTCAAAAAGAAAAGAACTTCCTCTGTAGTATACAGCAGCTGATAAGTACTGGAAGGATTAAGATTTTTAAATAGAAGTCATTTACAAATCTGTTTAACTTTCTGGCACCAGTTGATAAAAAAAAAAAAATAAAAAATAAAAATGTTTTCCACTGGTGTATCCCTTTAAGGCAGTGCTTCTCAAATAGTGAGGCTCCGTAAAGGGGGGCTCGTTTGACCTCGGCAAATACTGTCATATTGGATGTCTAGATCAGATTATCCGACTCACTCGCAAGCGGCGTCCCACACGGCGTCGGTTGCCTAGCAACTCTACGGCTGGATCTTACTTATTGCCCTGGGTTGCCAGTGTGGCTGGCTGGGAGAGGCGCTTTGAATTCCGGCATGGCGCGCTGCTACATTCAGACGTGACCTCACGTCTAAGCGCAGCAGCCCACCATGTCAGAGTTCACTGTGCCACCGAGTAGTGCGCCCACCACCCTGCTCTCTCTCGTACAGGCCCTGCTTGTCCTCAGTGTACAGAGCCCCACTTGTCCTCCATGTAAAGAGCCCTGCTTGTTGTCAGTGTACAGAGCCCTGCTTGTTGTCAGTGTACAGAGCCCTGCTTGTTGTCAGTGTACAGAGCCCTGCTTGTTGTCAGTGTACAGAGCCCTGCTTGTCCTCAGTGTACAGAGCCCCGCTTGTCCTCCATGTAAAGAGCCCTGCTTGTTGTCAGTGTACAGAGCCCTGCTTGTTGTCAGTGTACAGAGCCCTGCTTGTTGTCAGTGTACAGAGCCCCGCTTGTTGTCATTGTACAGAGCCCTGCTTTTCCTCAGTGTACAGAGCCCTGCTTGTTGTCAGTGTACAGAGCCCCGCTTGTTGTCAGTGTACAGAGCCCCGCTTGTTGTCAGTGTACAGAGCCCCGCTTGTTGTCAGTGTACAGAGCCCTGCTTGTCCTCAGTGTAAAGAACCCTGCTTGTCCTCATTGTACAGAGCCCTGCTTGTCATCAGTGTACAGTGCCCTGCTTGTCGTCAGTGTACAGAGCCCTGCTTGTTGTCAGTGTACAGAGCCCTGCTTGTCCTCAGTGTACAGAGCCCTGCTTGTCCTCAGTGTACAGAGCCCTGCTTGTCCTCAGTGTACAGAGCCCCGCTTGTCCTCCATGTAAAGAGCCCTGCTTGTTGTCAGTGTACAGAGCCCTGCTTGTCGTCAGTGTACAGAGCCCTGCTTGTTGTCAGTGTACAGAGCCCTGCTTGTCCTCAGTGTACAGAGCCCTGCTTGTTGTCAGTATACAGAGCCCTGCTTGTTGTCAGTGTACAGAGCCCCGCTTGTTGTCAGTGTACAGAGCCCTGCTTGTTGTCAGTGTACAGAGCCCTGCTTGTTGTCATTGTACAGAGCCCTGCTTTTCCTCAGTGTACAGAGCCCTGCTTGTTGTCAGTGTACAGAGCCCTGCTTGTTGTCAGTGTACAGAGCCCTGCTTGTTGTCAGTGTACAGAGCCCCGCTTGTTGTCAGTGTACAGAGCCCCGCTTGTTGTCAGTGTACAGAGCCCTGCTTGTCCTCAGTGTACAGAACCCTGCTTGTCCTCAGTGTACAGAGCCCTGCTTGTCGTCAGTGTACAGTGCCCTGCTTGTCGTCAGTGTACAGTGCCCTGCTTGTCGTCAGTGTACAGTGCCCTGCTTGTCGTCAGTGTACAGAGCCCTGCTTGTCCTCAGTGTACAGAGCCCTGCTTGTCCTCAGTGTACAGAGCCCTGCTTGTCCTCAGTGTACAGAGCCCTGCTTGTCCTCAGTGTACAGAGCCCTGCTTGTTGTCAGTGTACAGAGCCCTGCTTGTTGTCAGTGTACAGAGCCCTGCTTGTTGTCAGTGTACAGAGCCCTGCTTGTCCTCAGTGTACAGAGCCCTGCTTGTCCTCAGTGTACAGAGCCCTGCTTGTCCTCAGTGTACAGAGCCCTGCTTGTCATCAGTGTACAGTGCACTGCTTGTCCTCAGTGTACAGAGCCCTGCTTGTCCTCAGTGTACAGAGCCCTGCTTGTTGTCAGTGTACAGTGCCCTGCTAGTCCTCAGTGTACAGAGCCCTGCTTGTCGTCAGTGTACAGAGCCCTGCTTGTCCTCAGTGTACAGAGCCCTGCTTGTTGTCAGTGTACAGTGCCCTGCTTGTTGTCAGTGTACAGTGCCCTGCTTGTTGTCAGTGTACAGAGCCCTGCTTGTTGTCAGTGTACAGAGCCCTGCTTGTCGTCAGTGTACAGAGCCCTGCTTGTCGTCAGTGTACAGAGCCCTGCTTGTCCTCAGTGTACAGAACCCTGCTTGTCCTCAGTGTACAGAGCCCTGCTTGTCGTCAGTGTACAGTGCACTGCTTGTCCTCAGTGTACAGAGCCCTGCTTGTCCTCAGTGTACAGAGCCCTGCTTGTTGTCAGTGTACAGTGCCCTGCTTGTCCTCAGTGTACAGAGCCCTGCTTGTTGTCAGTGTACAGAGCCCTGCTTGTTGTCAGTGTACAGAGCCCTGCTTGTCGTCAGTGTACAGAGCCCTGCTTGTCCTCAGTGTACAGAGCCCTGCTTGTTGTCAGTGTACAGTGCCCTGCTTGTTGTCAGTGTACAGTGCCCTGCTTGTTGTCAGTGTACAGTGCCCTGCTTGTTGTCAGTGTACAGAGCCCTGCTTGTCGTCAGTGTACAGAGCCCTGCTTGTCGTCAGTGTACAGAGCCCTGCTTGTCCTCAGTGTACAGAACCCTGCTTGTCCTCATTGTACAGAACCCTGCTTGTCCTCAGTGCACAGAGCCCTGCTTGTCCTCAGTGTACAAAGCCCTGCTTGTCCTCAGTGTACAGAGCCCTGCTTGTCCTCAGTATCCAGAGCCCTGCTTGTCGTCAGTGTACAGAGCCCTGCTTGTCCTCAGTGTACAGAGCCCTGCTTGTCCTCAGTGTACAGGGTCCCGCTTGTACTCAGTGCACAGAGCCCTGCTTGTCCTCAGTGCACAGAGCCCTGCTTGTCCTCAGTGTACAGAGCCCTGCTTGTTGTCAGTGTACAGAGCCCTGCTTGTTGTCAGTGTACAGGGCCCTGCTTGCCGTCAGTGTACAGGGCCCTGCTTGTCGTCAGTGTACAGGGCCCCGCTTGTCCTCAGTGTACAGGGCCCCGCTTGTCCTCAGTGTACAGGGCCCCGCTTGTCCTCAGTGTACAGAGCCCTGCTTGTTGTCAGTGTACAGAGCCCCGCTTGTTGTCAGTGTACATAGCCCTGCTTGTTGTCAGTGTACAGAGCCCTGCTTGTTGTCAGTGTACAGAGCCCTGCTTGTTGTCAGTGTACAGAGCCCTGCTTGTTGTCAGTGTACAGAGCCCTGCTTGTTGTAAGTGTACAGAGCCCTGCTTGTTGTCAGTGTACAGAGCCCTGCTTGTTGTCAGTGTACAGAGCCCTGCTTGTTGTCAGTGTACAGAGCCCTGCTTGTTGTCAGTGTACAGAGCCCTGCTTGTTGTCAGTGTACAGAGCCCTGCTTGTTGTCAGTGTACAGAGCCCTGCTTGTTGTCAGTGTACAGAGCCCTGCTTGTTGTCAATGTACAGAGCCCTGATTGTCCTCAGTGTACAGAGCCCTGCTTGTCCTCAGTGTACAGAGCCCTGCTTGTTGTCAGTGTACAGAGCCCTGCTTGTTGTCAGTGTAAAGAGCCCCGCTTGTTGTCAGTGTACAGAGCCCCGCTTGTTGTCAGTGTACAGAGCCTCGCTTGTTGTCAGTGTACAGAGCCCCGCTTGTTGTCAGTGTACAGAGCCCCGCTTGTTGTCAGTGTACAGAGCCCTGCTTGTTGTCAGTGTACAGAGCCCCGCTTGTTGTCAGTGTACAGAGCCCTGCTTGTTGTCAGTGTACAGAGCCCTGCTTGTTGTCAGTGTACAGAGCCCTGCTTGTCCTCAGTGCACAGAGCCCTGCTTGTCCTCAGTGTACAGAGCCCTGCTTGTTGTCAGTGTACAGAGCCCTGCTTGTTGTCAGTGTACAGAGCCCTGCTTGCCGTCAGTGTACAGAGCCCTGCTTGTTGTCAGTGTACAGAACCCTGCTTGTCCTCAGTGTACAGAGCCCCGCTTGTCCTCAATGTACAGAGCCCTGCTTGTTGTCAGTGTACAGAGCCCTGCTTGTTGTCAGTGTACAGAGCCCTGCTTGCTGTCAGTGTACAGAGCCCTGCTTGTCCTCAGTGTACAGAGCCCTGCTTGTTGTCAGTGTACAGAGCCCTGCTTGTTGTCAGTGTACAGAGCCCTGCTTGTCGTCAGTGTACAGAGCCCTGCTTGTCCTCAGTGTACAGAGCCCTGCTTGTTGTCAGTGTACAGAGCCCTGCTTGTTGTCAGTGTACAGAGCCCTGCTTGTTGTCAGTGTACAGAGCCCTGCTTGTTGTCAGTGTACAGAGCCCTGATTGTCCTCAGTGTACAGAGCCCTGATTGTCCTCAGTGTACAGAGCCCTGCTTGTTGTCAGTGTACAGAGCCCTGCTTGTTGTCAGTGTACAGAGCCCCGCTTGTTGTCAGTGTACAGAGCCCCGCTTGTTGTCAGTGTACAGAGCCCCGCTTGTTGTCAGTGTACAGAGCCCCGCTTGTTGTCAGTGTACAGAGCCCCGCTTGTTGTCAGTGTACAGAGCCCCGCTTGTTGTCAGTGTACAGAGCCCCGCTTGTTGTCAGTGTACAGAGCCCTGCTTGTTGTCAGTGTACAGAGCCCTGCTTGTTGTCAGTGTACAGAGCCCTGCTTTTCCTCAGTGACAGAGCCCTGCTTTTCCTCAGTGACAGAGCCCTGCTTGTTGTCAGTGTACAGAGCCCCACTTGTTGTCAGTGTACAGAGCCCCCGCTTGTCCTCAGTGTACAGAACCCTGCTTGTTGTCAGTGTACAGAGCCCTGCTTGTCCTCAGTGTACAGAGCCCTGCTTGTCCTCAGTGTACAGAGCCCTGCTTGTTGTCATTGTACAGAGCCCTGCTTGTCCTCCGTGTACAGAGCCCTGCTTGTCCTCAGTGTACAGAGCCCTGCTTGTTGTCATTGTACAGAGCACTGCTTGTCCTCCGTGTACAGAGCCCTGCTTGTCCTCAGTGTACAGAACCCTGCTTGTTGTCAGTGTACAGAGCCCTGCTTGTTGTCAGTGTACAGAGCCCTGCTTGTCCTCAGTGTACAGAGCCCTGCTTGTCCTCAGTGTACAGAGCCCTGCTTGTCCTCAGTGTACAGAGCCCTGCTTGTCCTCAGTGTACAGAGCCATGCTTGTCCTCAGTGTACAGAGCCATGCTTGTCGTCAGTGTACAGAGCCCTGCTTGCTGTCAGTGTACAGAGCCCCGCTTGTTGTCAGTGTACAGAGCCCTGCTTGTCCTCAGTGTACAGAGCCCCGCTTGTCGTCAGTGTACAGATCCCTGCTTGTTGTCAGTGTACAGAGCCCTGCTTGTTGTCAATGTACAGAGCCCTGCTTGTTGTCAGTGTACAGAGCCCTGCTTGTTGTCAGTGTACAGAGCCCTGCTTTTCCTCAGTGTACAGAGCCCTGCTTGTTGTCAGTGTACAGAGCCCCGCTTGTTGTCAGTGTACAGAGCCCTTTTTGTCCTCGGTGTACAGAGCCCTGCTTGTTGTCAGTGTACAGAGCCTCATATACGTTAATAAGGATACAGTGTTATGCAGAGGTGTATTTATAACAATTTTATAGACAAATGATACTATTTACAGTCGCGCGGGGGGGCGCAAAATGTTTTCTTCTTCCTAGGGGGGCATGACAGAAAATAATTGAGAAGCACTGCTTTAAGGGGTTAAGATGCTGTGATCAACTTTGATCACAACATCTACCTGGGTTAATTCCAGACATCACCGAAGATGATGATGATAGCAGCCGGGACCAATTGGCTATAAAGCATGCTCAGCTTCTTTGAGTGAATCAGAGCGGGTGCAGGGCGTACATTTACACCCTGCATCCTTAAAGGGGTACTCCGCCCTTAGACATTTTATCCCTTATGCAAAGGATAGGGGATTAGATGTCTGATTGTGGGGGTCCTGCCGCTGGGAACCCCCGCGATCTCTCGTGATGTCACGCCCCGCCCCCACAATTTTAGTCTATGGGAGGGGGTGTGACGGCCATCACCCCACCTCCCATAGACTTGCAAAGAGGGGGCATGACGCCAAGACTGGGCAGGGGTATCATGAGTCATCAGCCATGGAGCAAACTTCGTACAGCTGATGATTCAGGGGGGCTGAAGGAAAGATCACGGGGGTTCCCAGCAGCGGGACCCCCAAGATCAGACAGCTTATGCCCTATCCTTCGGATAGGGGATAAGATGACTAGGGGCGCAGTACCCCTTTAAGGATTTAGGTTCCGTTATCGCCGTTAGGTGCTGCAATATCCATCACAGCACTTAAAGAGTCTCAATGACTATCACTATCACAGTTTTCATGCCCTTGAGAGGTCTCCAGGTCCGAGGCCAGGGGGGGGGGACTGACAACACTCAGGGCCCCCGTACCAAAAATGCATGCCCTATTCCACCCAAACCCCACACACAAGAAACACTTCAACATAGGTAAAATAATTTCCACGACCAATAATACCAGTATATAAGGAGGAAATATATACCACAACACAATAACTGAATAATACCGCCATAATGTACTGAATAAAACCACTATACACATACCAGTATATTATACAGGATCTGTATACTATATAAGTGATTATATACAGTGCCCATGTAGTGGTAGATACCAGCTGTACAGAGATCTGTATACAATATAAGTGATTATATACAGGACCATATGATGGTAGATACCAGCTGTACAGAGATCTGTTTACATATAGGTAATTATATACAGAACCATATGGTGGTACATATCAGCTGTACACAAGATCTGTATACTATATAAATGTTATATTCAGGACCATATAGGAGTAGATATCAGCTGTACACAGGATCTGTAAACCATGTAAGTGCTTAGAGTTACATCTAGGGACTCACAATTACGTATTTTCTGATCGGCGGCGTCCTCTTTCCTTTTCTTCTCTGTCCGGATCAGACAGCCATGTCGATCTCTTCACATCTGCGGTACAAACATATTAGACTTTTTTTTCCAGTGCCCTCCCCTCCTCTACACAATCTTCTCATCTAAAGGCCCACAAACTGTAATAATGTCCTCCTTGGTGTCCAGCACAGTAAAAAGGCAAGCAAGTAGGCAACCAGGTAGGTAACTAGGTAGGTAGATCGGGTAGCCAGATATGTAGGTAGGTGGCTAGCTAGGTAGTTAGGCAGCCAGAGTATTTTGTGTTAGAGAAAATAAGGTGTTGCTTATGGAAGTTACAGGTAGGTAATGCCCCCAGGTAGGCAGTGTCCCCAAGGAGGTAGTGGCCCCAGTAGGTCATGCCCCCAGGTAGTAAATGTCCCACAGGTAGGTAGTCGCCCCCTGTAGGTAAACCCCATATGTAGGTAGCCCTCCTATTAGTTTGATAGTTTGTCCCTATTTAAGCAAGGCAGGAACATAGTAGATAGTCCCCCACATTGGTTAGGTAGCAGCAGAGTTCCCCCAACAGTAGGTAGAGGCAGCAGAGTTCCCCCCAACACCCCACAGTAGGCACAGGCAGCAGCAGAGTTGCCCCCAACAGTAGGTACAGGCAGCAGCAGAGTTCCCCCAACAGTAGGTACAGATGGCAGCAAAGTTCCCCCAACAGTAGGTACACCGACCAAATCTTATGGTTATAACCTGGCTAATAGCATGATGGCAGGTCTTTCTTATGTGGGTTGCTAGTTCGGTTTTGCCGCGAAAGCCGCTTATGCTGCCTCGTGTACAGGAGAGCTGTAGTTCCCACATTTGTGCCTGAATGGCCACCGCTCATTTTCTTTCTGTGATGGTTTTATTGTCTGGCAACTTTAAGAAAACTTACCACATGGGAGATGCCCATACAACACCACCAGCAACATTTGTGCCACTGCCACCACCCAAGCCTTCTCTCTGTCTGACAGCTTTAAGATGTGCGTGACGCTGAACAGGTTTTGTGGCGCTAGGAATTACATTTAAAAAAAAAGTTCCCAATGCAAAGAGCAATAGACTACCGGGTTTAAATTGCCACTTGAACACAGGCTGCACTATCATTTCACAATGTACATGGGACCAAAATACTATGATTGAGAAATGAAATGGTTTAACTACAAGACAACTACACAGGGCCGCCGGAACAGACTTTGGTTAGAAAGCACCCTGTTGGGAGCCTTCTGTAGTGCCTCCCCCACCTTTATTATCATGCTGTGTGGTGCCATTAGACTGACCCCTTCTTTTGTTAAAGGGGCACTCCGCTGCCCCAGCATTCGGAACATTTACTTTGAGCGGGGTAGTGACATGGCGGCCGCCTCCCATAGACTTGCATTGAGGGGGCGTGACGTCACGAACCCCGTCGCCCGCACCCAGCAATCTAAATGAATGCCGGGGGCTGCACAGAGATCCTTTTGAAAGTGGATAAGATGTCTAGTGGCGGAGTACCCTTTTAAGTCCCATTGATGCTACTATTGACCATGGCATCTAAGGGGTTATACGGCAGGATCGGCAGATGACGCCTGCAGTCACAGCTGTAGCCCTGCTGTCAGTCACAGCTCCTGTGCCCATTCAATCACCCAATGTGAGTGCCCACCATGAACGCTCAAAGTCAGGTGATCCATTTATGTGAGGGAGCTAAGATATGTACTATTCTGTAAATTGCGTCATTTGAAGGCTACAAGTATAACTATAAATTGCCACCACATAGTGTCGGAATAACCATACTGTTACAAATTACTGCCACATCGTGACACTTATTAGCACTATATGACTACAAAATTCCACCATACTATTACCAAATAATACTGCTACTATATAAGTATATGTTACCACCAAATAGTGTTTACTTAATACCACCATACTATTACCAAATAATACTGCTACTATATAAGTATATGTTACCACCAAATAGTGTTTACTTAATACCACCATACTATTATAAACTAGTACTGCTACTATATAACTATATATTACCACCAAATAGTGTGTACTTAATACCACCATACTATTACCAAATAATACTGCTACTATATAACTATATATTGCCACCAAATAGTGTTTACTTAATACCACCATACTATTACCAAATAATACTGCTACTATATAAGTATATGTTACCACCAAATAGTGTTTACCTAATACCACCATACTATTATAAACTAGTACTGCTACTATATAACTATATATTACCACCAAATAGTGTGTACTTAATACCACCATACTATTACCAAATAATACTGCTACTATATAACTATATATTGCCACCAAATAGTGTTTACTTAATACCACCATACTATTATAAAATAATACTGCTACTATATAACTATATATTACCACCAAATAATGTGTACTTAATACCACCGTACTATTACCAAATAATACTGCTACTATATAACTATATATTACCACCAAATAGTGTGTACTTAATACCACCTTACTATTATAAAATAATACTGTTACTATATAACTATATATTACCACTGTAACGGCCCGGACAGGGGACTGGAGGTGGATCCACTGGGCCAGAGGAGTGATGGCGTGGGCCGTACCCAGGGAACGGAATCTAAGGAGCTACTGGTCTTCACCAGAGCCTGCCGCAAAGCGGGATGGTCTTGCTGTGGCAGGGAGCCCCCAGGTCGTTCCACCAGATAGCGACTCAACCCCTCTGGTGCGCGGTACAGGAGGAACAGGCAGAAGCGTACAGGAGGAACAGGCAGAAGCGTAGTCAGATGTAGCAAAGGTCAGGGCAGGGGGCACAGGATCAGAAGCAGTAGTCACTAGGAACAGGTCTAGGCAGGCAGCACGGGTTCAGAAGCGGTGGTCACGGGCAAGGGTCAGCAATAGGCAGGGAACACTTTAATAACAGGGAACGCTTTCTCTTGGCACGAGGCACAAAGATCCGGCAAGGGCAGGAAGGGGCAGGAACCATTTATAGGACACTTTGGGCCAGGCACCAATTAATGGTGCGCTGTCCCTTTAAATTTCATGAAGCTGGCGCGCACGCCCTAGAGAGCGGGGCCCCGCGCCGGGACACAGAGGGGAGACGAGGAGCCGCAGAAGGTAGTGGACAGTATCGGGATGCGGCGCATGAGCGGGAACCTCCCGCCATGCTAACCGCATCCCCGTCGGGGATCACTCTGCGCTCCCGGTCAGCGTGTCTGACCGGGACGCGCAGGGACTTAGTGGACCGGGACAGGGGCAGTGAGCGCTCCGGTCCAGGAGCGCACACTGTAACAGTACCCCCCCCCCCTTAGGTCTCCCCCTCTTCTTGGTGCCCAGAAACCTGAGGATAAGGTTGCAGTCCAAGATGTTCTCCTCCGGTTCCCAAGACCTCTCCTCAGGACCGCAGCCTTCCCAGTCGACCAAAAAAAATCTTCTCCCCCGGATCAACTTGGAAGCCAGGATTTCTTTGACAGAGAAAATGTCCGACGTGCCGGCCATTGGACTAGGAGTGGTGACCTTGGGGGAGAACCGGTTAAAGATAGCTGGCTTGAGGAGGGAGACATGGAATGAGTTAGGGATCCTAAGAGTGGAGGTAAGATGAAGCTGGTACGCCACAGCGTTAATTTTTCTTTTAATCTTGTAGGGACCCAAGTAACGGGGTCCTAGTTTGTAACTTGGTACCCTAAAATGTATGTATTTAGCCGAGAGCCATACTCTGTCACCTGGAGAAAACACAGGAGGGGCCCTGCGTTTCTTGTCCGCTTGGTATTTCATGCGGGCCGAAGCTTTAAGAAGAGCGGTGCGAGTCTCTCGTCAAAAATCCTGGATGAGCCCATCAACTGCAGGAACAGAAAAAGAGGAAGACAACGGCAGAGGGGGTAGAGGATGGTGTCCGTGGACCACGAAAAACGGTGATTTGTTGGAGGCGGAGGAATTCCTGTAGTTATAAGAGAATTCCGCCCAAGGAAGAAGGTCAGCCCAATCATCATGACGTCAAGATACAAAATGGCGTAGATATTCCCCCAAGACTTGGTTTATGCGTTACACTTGGCCGTTAGTTTGGGGGTGATGAGAGGACGAGAAATCTAATTTCACTTTGAACCGAGCACACAGAGCTCTCCAGAATTTAGAAACAAATTGCACCGCACGATCAGAGAAAATATGCAGAGGAAGACCGCGAAGGTGAAAAATGGCGCAGAAGGTAATCCTGGTACGGGTACGAAGTGTGCAGTTTTAGAGAAACGGTCAACAACGACCCAAATGACCGTCATACCCTGGGAAGGAGGAAGGACAGTCACAAAGTCCATGGCGATGTGAGACCATGGGGTCTCAGGAACAGGAAGAGGTTGGAGCAGCCCAGCCAGCTTTTGACAAGGCGACTTGTCCCGTGCGCAGATTGTACAGGCTTGAACAAATCCAAACACATCCTTAGCCATAGTGGGCCACCAATATCTTCAGGAGATTAGTTGAAGGGTCTTTTGGACACCTGAATTACCCGCCAGCAAGGAAGAGTGCCCCCACTTAAGGACTTCCATCTGTTGGCTAGTAGGTAAAAAGGATTTACCCGGAGGGAGAAGACGAAGATCCACAGGTGCCACGGCAATAAGGCGCTCAGGTGGAATTATATGTTGTGGAGTAACCTCTTCACCCACTACATCAGCAGAGAGGGAGAGGGCATCTGCCCTAATGTTCTTGCTAACTGGACGGGAGTGGATCTCAAAGTTGAAGCGAGCAAAGAACAGGGACCAACGAGCTTGTCGTGGGTTGAGCCTCTGTGTGGACTGGAGATAGGCAAGATTTTTGTGGTCTGTGTAAATGGAAAAAGGAAGGATGGAGCCCTCAAGAAGATGCCTCCACTCTTCGAGTGCCAATTTAATGGCCAGCAACTCCCTGTCTCCAATGGAATAGTTCCTCTCGGCTGGGGTGAAGGGCTTAGAGAAATAACCGCAAGTTAAGGTCTTGCCCTTGGATGATTTCTGGGTGAGAACAGCTCCGGCTCTTATGGAAGAGGCATCCACTTCCAAGGAAAAGGGCATAGCGGGGTCAGGCCTGTAAAGCACAGGTGCGGAGGCGAAGGCGATCTTTAGCGACTGGAAGGCCTCTTCAGCCTGAGAAGGCCCGGATTTTGGACTAGCCCCTTTCTTGGTCAAGGCCACAATAGGAGACACCAGGGTAGAGTAGTGCGGAATGAATTGCCTGTAATAATTAGCGAAACCCAGTTATCTTTGAATGCGTAGAGTTTAGCCGGGTCCAGCCGTAAACCCTGGGCGGAGATGATGTACCCTCGGAAGGGCAGACTGGACTGTTCGAAGAGACACTTCTCGATCTTGGCGTAGAGACGATTTTTTCTGAGGCGGGACAGAACTTGGCGTACATGTACCCGATGTAGATCAAGGTTTGGGGAGAAAATGAGAATGTTGTCAAGGTATACGACCACGCAGGTGAAAAGCAAATCTCTAAAAATGTCATTGACAAATTCTTGAAATACGGCAGGTGCATTGCAGAGACCGAAGGGCATCACCAGATATTCGAAATGGCCATCCCGCGTGTTGAAGGTAGTCTTCCACTCGTCACCCTCTCTAATTCGGATCAAGTTGTAAGCTCCTCTCAGATACAATTTGGTGAAAATCTTGGCACCTCAAAGTCGATCGAAGAGCTCAGAAATGAGTGGAAGAGGATACCGATTCTTAATGGTGATCTTGTTTAGGCCTCTGTAATCGATGCACGGACGGAGGGAACCGTCCTTTTTAGCCACAAAGAGAGGAGGACTTCCTAATGAATCCTCTCTGCAAGTTTTCCTGAATGTAGTCCGACATGGCGAGAGTCTCTGGTTGAGAGAGTGGGTAGATTCTATCCCGAGGGGGTGTAGTACCCGGCAACAAGTCGATTGGGCAATCATAGGGTCTATGGAGTGGAAGAACCTCGGCTTGTTTCTTGCAAAAGACATCCGCATAGCTGTGGTAGGGCTCAGGGAGGCCAGGTGGCGGAGGAGCTACGGGGTCATGCTTAACAGGGACTGACCGGAGACAGCGGCCAGAGCAAGAGGGACCCCAACTCTGGATCTTTCCGGAGGACCAATCCAGGACGGGACAGTGGCGTTGTAGCCAGGACAGTCCCAGGAGGAGTTCAGAAGAGCAAAAAAGAAGGACCAGGAATTCCACTCTCTCGGTATGCAGGATGCCAATGTCCATCTCTAAAGGTGAAGTGCGGTACTGCACTGTAGTGGAAAGTCTATCACCATTAACAGTAGAGATGAAGTAAGGCTTGGGCAGACGGTGAACGGGGATCTGATACTTGTCAACCAGAGAGGCGTGGATGAAATTGCCGGCAGATCCTGAATCCAAGAAGGCGGTAGCAATGAAGGTAGACTTGGGAGACACGGTGAGCTGTACTGAACGTGGAGAGGAAGAATCCACATCTAGCAACGCCTCTCCCACGTTCACTAGGTGCGTGCGTTTCCCGAACGCAGAGGACGGAGAGGACAGTCTCTAAGGAAGTGCTCGGTACTGGCGCAGTACATACAAAGATTCTCATTTCTACGACGACTCCGTTCTTGAGGGGTCAAGCGAGACCGATCCACCTGCATGGCCTCCACGGCGGGAGGCCCAGAGAAGGGTTGCGGTGGATGCTGAAAGACCGGAGCCAGCTGAGGATAGCGTCTTGGACGAGCTTTCTCCTTTTCTTGCTGCTGTTCCTCTTTTCTCTCCAGGAAACGCTTGTCAATCCTAGTGGCCAGCAGTATAAGCTCACTAAGAGAAGATGGCATCTCACGTGCCGCCAGGACGTCCTTGATTTCACTGCATAGTCCCTTCTTAAACGTGGCACATAGAGCATCATCATTCCAATTCAACTCGGAGGTAAGAGTGCGGAATTGGATGGCGTAATCACCCACGGTAGAACCTCCTTGGGTCAGGTTCAGTAAAGCAGTCTCTGCAGAGGACACCCGGGCAGGTTCCTCGAACACACTGCGGAACTCCTGGCAAAAATTCTGAATGGAGGAAGTGGCTGGATCAGAGCGGTCCCACAAAGGTGTAGCCCAGGCCAGGGCCTTCCCGGTTAACAGACTGAGAATGAAGGCCACCTTGGCACGTTCAGAAGGAAACTGGTCGGCCATTAATTCAAGGTGGAGTGAGCACTGCGACAGGAACCCACGGCACTGCTTAGGATCTCCGCCATACTTGTCAGGCAAGGACAAATGGATTCTGGAAGAGGAGACGGCTGCTGGCTGAGGCGGAGCAGCCGGCATAGGTGGAGGAGATGGCTGTTGCTGGACAGGCAGGAGCTGCTGCACCATGGCGGTCAACTGGGCCAAATGTTGACCTTGCTGGGCGATCTGCTGCATCTGCTGAGCCACTACGGTAGTGAGATCCGCAAGGCTAGGAAGAGGTACCTCAGAGGGATCCATGGCCGGATCTTACTGTAATGGCCCGGACAGGGGACTGGAGGTGGATCCACTGGACCAGAGGAGTGATGGCGTGGGCCGTACCCAGGGAACGGAATCTAAGGAGCTACTGGTCTTCACCAGAGCCCGCCGCAAAGCGGGATGGTCTTGCTGCGGCAGGTAGCCCCCAGGTCGTGCCACCAGATAATGACTCAACCCCTCTGGTTGCTGAGAGAGCGCGGTACAGGAGGAACAGGCAGAAGCGTAGTCAGACATAGCAAAGGTCAGGGCAGGCGGCACAGGATCAGAAGCGGTAGGCACTAGCAACAGGTCTAGGCAGGCAGCACGGGTTCAGAGGCGGTGGTCACAGGCAAGGGTCGGCAACAGGCAGGGAACAATTTAATAACAGGGAGCGCATTCTCTTGGCACAAGGCACAAAGATCCGGCAAGGGCAGGAAGGGGCAGGAACCATTTATAGGACACTTTGGGCCAGGCACCAATTAATGGTGCGCTGGCCCTTTAAATTTCATGAAGCCGGCGCGCGCGCGCCCTAGAGAGCGGGCCGTGCGCGCCGGGACACAGAGGGGAGACGAGGAGCCGCAGAAGGTAGGGGACAGTGTCGGGATGCGGCGCGTGAGTGGGAACCTCCCGCCACGCTAACCGCATCCCCGTCGGGGACCACTCTGCGCTCCCGGTCAGCGTGTCTGACCGGGACGCGCAGGGACTTAGTGGACCGGGGCAGTGAGCGCTCCGGTCCAGGAGCGCACACTGTAACAACCACCTTATAATGTTCTAAGAATACCCCCATACTATTACAAAATAATACTGCTACTATATATTAGCACCGTATAGTGTTTGAATAATACCATCATACTATTACCAAATAATACTGCTACTATATAACTATATATTAGCACCATATAGTGTTTGAATAATACCATCATACTATTGCCAAATACTGCCACCACATAGTGTCTGAAAAATACTGCCATACAGTTACTAAATATTACCACTATATTGTGTTTTTATATTACTGCTATACTGTTACCAAATATCACCACATAGTCTTTGAATAATACCGCCATACTGTTACCAAATATTACCACCATATTACCTGCATGGTTTTGTTAAAATTAACTCTTCAGAGGTTTTTTTGTGTGTGTTTGTCCTGGGAGCCTCCTCCATGGTGCACAGCTATTTCTAATTCTCTACATTTCAGGGGGTGGGACCAAAGCTGTCATTTTGCATAAGCACACACTTAGTTACTTCCTCCCTTACTTCTTTGGTCAATTACAACAAAGGACACACTCCTCTCTTCTTTGCCATAACATGAATGGAATTGCGGCTGCTGAGAAGCTAAAGGAAAGTGGGAGGAGGACTACACTACAGCACTGTGCCCATAGAGCGGTAGATATACTGTTATTTACACAAGGGACAGCTGCCCTGTACTTTATGGGTAGTGAGAGGTAGTAAAGAGTAAAGCCTTGATATAACTTTTAGTACCAATATGGATCATCTTCAGCATATTGACTAAATACATGCTAAGCCCCACCCCCATTTCCTGCGTTTTGCCTTGCTGTGTCAATTACTAGAGATAGAATTCCCCTAACAACAGGCAGTGTACAGCTGATTGCAGGGAGGGGAGACACCTAGTGGCCGAGACTTTAGAACTGTTTTCCTGGGGTAAGGAGTCATTTTTTGATCAATTAAGTGATTTACATATCTGTTAGGTATCACATAGGCTAATAAGGGAAGGTATTAAAAAGACCATTTAAAGGGGTACTCCAGTGGAATTTTTTTTTTAAATCAACTGGTGCCAGAGCGTTAAACAGATTTGTAAATTCCTTCTATTTAAAAATGTTGATCCTTCTAGTAATTATCAGCTGCTGTATGCTGCACAATGAAATTCTTTTCTTTGTGAATTTCTTTTCTGTCTGACCACAGTGCTTGCTGCTGACACCTCTGTCCATGTCAGGAACTGCCAGAGTAGGAGCAAATCCCCATAGCAAACCTATCCTGCTCTGGACAGTTCCTGTGTCAGCAGAGAGCACTGTGGTCAAACTTTCCCCACCTATCTAACTATTGGGGGCTTCGCTACCTATATAAATACTGCGGGATTCCCTGCCTATCTAAATACTGGGGTCTGCAATACCAATCTAAGTACTGCATGTTTTCCTACCTATGTATGTACCAACTTGGGGTGGGGGGCAAAATGAACCTTCATCTATGTAGACAGAAATCCTTGCAGCGGCCCTGGATTTTGAGACATGATGCTAGTAGGAGGTAATCAGGTGCAGGTATTATGAGGTTATTATGGTAAGCAGTGGTGAGGTGCATGTAGCAGGAGGTGCAGGTGTCAGGAAGTGATTGTGGTAGGTGGTGATAAGGTGCGACTGATAGGCGGTGATATTGGAAGGGAGTGATGTGCATGTGGTAGGATAATGAGGGGCACATAGTATTAGGGGCACATAGTATTAGTATGAGGGGCACATAGTCGATATTAGGTGGAGATGGTAGGGTCTGGGGTTGTAGGTAGTAAATGGATATTAGGTAAGCTGGTAGAATCTGGAGGGTGCAGGTTTTAGATGGATGTTTGGTGGAGGTGGTAGGATCTGGGGTTGCAGGTAGTAGGTGAATGTTGGGTGAAGGTGGTAGGATCTGGGGTGCAGGTTGTAGATTGCTGTAGGGTGGAGGTGGTAGCATCTGGGGTGCAGGTTGTAGATGGATGTAGCGTGCAGGTGGTAGGATCTGGGGTGTAGGTTGTAGATGGATGTAGGGTGGAGGTGGTAGGATCTGGGATGCAGGTTGTAGATGGATGTAGGGTGGAGGTGGTAGGATCTGGGGTGCAGGTTGTAGATGGATGTAGGGTGGAGTTGGTAGGATCTGGGGTGCAGGTTGTTGATAGATGTAGGGTGGGGGTGGTAGGATCTGGGGTGTAGGTTGTAGATTGATGTAGGGTGGAGGTGGTAGGATCTGGGGTGTAGGTTGTAGATGGATGTATTGTGGGGGTGGTAGGATCTGGGGTGCAGGTTGTAGATGGATGTAGGGTGCAGGTGGTAGGATCTGGGGTGCAGGTTGTAGATAGATGTAGGGTGGAGGTGGTAGGATCTGGGGTGTAGGTTGTAGATAGATGTAGAGTGGAGGTGGTAGGATCTGGGGTGTAGGTTGTAGATGGATGTAGGGTGCAGGTGGTAGGATCTGGGGTATAGGTTGTAGATGGATGTAGGGTGCAAGTGGTAGGATCTGGGGTGTAGGTTGTAGATGGATGTAGGGTGGAGATGTTAGGATCTGGGGTGTACGTTGTAGATGGATGTAGGGTGGAGGTGGTGGGATCTGGGGTGTAGGTTGTAGATGGATAAAGGCTGAAGGTGGTAGGATCTGGGGTGCAGGTTGTAGATGGATGTAGGGTGCAGGTGGTAGGATCTGGGGTGTAGGTTGTAGATGGATGTAGGGTGGAGGTGGTAGGATCTGGGGTGCAGGTTGTAGATGGATGTAGAGTGGAGGTGGTAGGATCTGGGGTGCAGGTTGTAGATGGATGTAGGGTGGAGGTGGTAGGATCTGGGGTGTAGGTTGTAGATGGATGTAGGGTGGAGGTGGTAGGATCTGGGGTGTAGGTTGTAGATGGATGTAGGGTGGGGGTGGTAGGATCTGGGGTGCAGGTTGTAAATGGATGTAGGATGGAGGTGGTAGGATCTGCGGTGCAGGTTGTAGATGGATGTAGGGAGCAGGGGGTAGGATCTGGGGTGTAGGTTGTAGATTGATGTAGGGTGGAGGTGGTAGGATCTGGGTGCAGGTTGTAGATGGATGTAGGGTGGAGGTGGTAGGATCTGGGGTGTAGGTTGTAGATGGATGTAGGGTGGAGTTGGTAGGATCTGGGGTGCAGGTTGTAGATAGATGTAGGGTGGAGGTGGTAGGATCTGGGGTGCAGGTTGTAGATGGATGTAGGGTGGAGTTGGTAGGATCTTGGGTGTAGGTTGTAGATGGATATAGGGTGGAGGTGGTAGGATCTGGGATGTAGGTTGTAGATGGATGTAGGGTGGAGGTGGTAGGATCTGGGATGCAGGTTGTAGATGGATGTAGGGTGGAGGTGGTAGGATCTGGGGTGCAGGTTGTAGATGGATGTAGGGTGGAGGTGGTAGGATCTGGGGTGAAGGTTGTAGATGGATGTAGGGTAGAGGTGGTAGGATCTGCGGTGCAGGTTGTAGATAGATGTAGGGTGAAGGTGGTAGGATCTGGGGTGTAGGTTGTAGATGGATGTAGGGTGGAGGTGGTAGGATCTGGGGTGCAGGTTGTAGATGGATGTAGGGTGGAGGTGGTAGAATCTGGGGTGTAGGTTGTAGATGGATGTAGGGTGGAGGTGGTAGGATATGGGGTGCAGGTTGTAGATGGATGTAGGGTGGATGTGGTAGGATCTGGGGTGTAGGTTGTAGATGGATGTAGGGTTCAGGTGGTAGGATCTGGGGTGCAGGTTGTAGATGAATGTAGGGTGTGGATGGTAGGATCTGGGGTGCAGGTTGTAGATGGATGTAGAGTGGAGGTGGTAGGATCTGGGGTGCAGGTTGTAGATGGATGTAGGGTGGAGGTGGTAGGATCTGGGGTGTAGGTTGTAGATGGATGTAGGGTGGAGGTGGTAGGATCTGGGGTGTAGGTTGTAGATGGATGTAGGGTGGGGGTGGTAGGATCTGGGGTGCAGGTTGTAAATGGATGTAGGATGGAGGTGGTAGGATCTGCGGTGCAGGTTGTAGATGGATGTAGGGAGCAGGGGGTAGGATCTGGGGTGTAGGTTGTAGATTGATGTAGGGTGGAGGTGGTAGGATCTGGGTGCAGGTTGTAGATGGATGTAGGGTGGAGGTGGTAGGATCTGGGGTGTAGGTTGTAGATGGATGTAGGGTGGAGTTGGTAGGATCTGGGGTGCAGGTTGTAGATAGATGTAGGGTGGAGGTGGTAGGATCTGGGGTGCAGGTTGTAGATGGATGTAGGGTGGAGTTGGTAGGATCTTGGGTGTAGGTTGTAGATGGATATAGGGTGGAGGTGGTAGGATCTGGGATGTAGGTTGTAGATGGATGTAGGGTGGAGGTGGTAGGATCTGGGATGCAGGTTGTAGATGGATGTAGGGTGGAGGTGGTAGGATCTGGGGTGCAGGTTGTAGATGGATGTGGGGTGGAGGTGGTAGGATCTGGGGTGAAGGTTGTAGATGGATGTAGGGTAGAGGTGGTAGGATCTGCGGTGCAGGTTGTAGATAGATGTAGGGTGAAGGTGGTAGGATCTGGGATGTAGGTTGTAGATGGATGTAGGGTGGAGGTGGTAGGATCTGGGGTGCAGGTTGTAGATGGATGTAGGGTGGAGGTGGTAGAATCTGGGGTGTAGGTTGTAGATGGATGTAGGGTGGAGGTGGTAGGATATGGGGTGCAGGTTGTAGATGGATGTAGGGTGGATGTGGTAGGATCTGGGGTGTAGGTTGTAGATGGATGTAGGGTTCAGGTGGTAGGATCTGGGGTGCAGGTTGTAGATGAATGTAGGGTGTGGATGGTAGGATCTGGGGTGCAGGTTGTAGATGGATGTAGGGTGGAGGTGGTAGGATCTGGGGTGTAGGTTGTAGATGGATGTAGGGTGGGGGTGGTAGGATCTGGGGTGCAGGTTGTAGATGGATGTAGGATGGAGGTGGTAGGATCTGGGGTGCAGGTTGTAGATTGATGTAGGGTGGAGGTAGTAAGATCTGGGGTGTAGGTTGTAAATGGATGTAGGGTGGAGGTGGTAGGATCTGGGATGTTGGTTGTAGATGGATGTATGTTGGAGGTGGTAGGATCTGGGGTGCAGGTTGTAGATGGATGTAGGGTGGAGGTGGTAGGATCTGGGGTGCAGGTTGTAGATGGATGTAGGGTGGAGTTGGTAGGATCTGGGGTGCAGGTTGTAAATGGATGTAGGGTGCAGGTGGTAGGATCTGGGGTGTAGGTTGTAGATGGATGTAGGGTGGAGTTGGTAGGATCTGGGGTGCAGGTTGTAGATAGATGTAGGGTGGAGGTGGTAGGATCTGGGGTGCAGGTTGTAGATGGATGTAGGGTGGAGTTGGTAGGATCTTGGGTGTAGGTTGTAGATGGATATAGGGTGGAGGTGGTAGGATCTGGGATGTAGGTTGTAGATGGATGTAGGGTGGAGGTGGTAGGATCTGGGATGCAGGTTGTAGATGGATGTAGGGTGGAGGTGGTAGGATCTGGGGTGCAGGTTGTAGATGGATGTAGGGTGGAGGTGGTAGGATCTGGGGTGCAGGTTGTAGATGGATGTAGGGTGGAAGTGGTAGGATCTGGGGTGCAGGTTGTAGATGGATGTAGGGTGGGGGTTGTAGGATCTGGGGTGTAGATTGTAGATGGATGTAGGGTGGAGTTGGTAGGATCTGGGGTGCAGGTTGTAGATGGATGTAGGGTAGAGGTGGTAGGATCTGCGGTGCAGGTTGTAGATGGATGTAGGGTGAAGGTGGTAGGATCTGGGGTGCAGGTTGTAGATGGATGTAGGATGGAGGTGGTAGGATCTGGGGTGTAGGTTGTAGATGGATGTAGGGTGGAGGTGGTAGGATCTGGGGTGCAGGTTGTAGATGGATGTAGGGTGGAGGTGGTAGGCTCTGGGGTGTAGGTGGTAGGATCTGGGGTGCAGGTTGTAGATGGATGTAGGGTGGAGTTGGTAGGATCTGGGGTGCAGGTTGTAGATGGATTTAGGGTGGAGGTGGTAGGATCTGGGGTGTAGGTTGTAGATGGATGTAGGGTGGGGGTGGTAGGATCTGGGGTGCAGGTTGTAAATGGATGTAGGATGGAGGTGGTAGGATCTGCGGTGCAGGTTGTAGATGGATGTAGGGAGCAGGGGGTAGGATCTGGGGTGTAGGTTGTAGATTGATGTAGGGTGGACGTGGTAGGATCTGGGTGCAGGTTGTAGATGGATGTAGGGTGGAGGTGGTAGGATCTGGGGTGTAGGTTGTAGATGGATGTAGGGTGGAGTTGGTAGGATCTGGGGTGCAGGTTGTAGATAGATGTAGGGTGGAGGTGGTAGGATCTGGGGTGCAGGTTGTAGATGGATGTAGGGTGGAGTTGGTAGGATCTTGGGTGTAGGTTGTAGATGGATATAGGGTGGAGGTGGTAGGATCTGGGATGTAGGTTGTAGATGGATGTAGGGTGGAGGTGGTAGGATCTGGGATGCAGGTTGTAGATGGATGTAGGGTGGAGGTGGTAGGATCTGGGGTGCAGGTTGTAGATGGATGTAGGGTGGAGGTGGTAGGATCTGGGGTGAAGGTTGTAGATGGATGTAGGGTAGAGGTGGTAGGATCTGCGGTGCAGGTTGTAGATAGATGTAGGGTGAAGGTGGTAGGATCTGGGGTGTAGGTTGTAGATGGATGTAGGGTGGAGGTGGTAGGATCTGGGGTGCAGGTTGTAGATGGATGTAGGGTGGAGGTGGTAGAATCTGGGGTGTAGGTTGTAGATGGATGTAGGGTGGAGGTGGTAGGATATGGGGTGCAGGTTGTAGATGGATGTAGGGTGGATGTGGTAGGATCTGGGGTGTAGGTTGTAGATGGATGTAGGGTTCAGGTGGTAGGATCTGGGGTGCAGGTTGTAGATGAATGTAGGGTGTGGATGGTAGGATCTGGGGTGCAGGTTGTAGATGGATGTAGAGTGGAGGTGGTAGGATCTGGGGTGCAGGTTGTAGATGGATGTAGGGTGGAGGTGGTAGGATCTGGGGTGTAGGTTGTAGATGGATGTAGGGTGGAGGTGGTAGGATCTGGGGTGTAGGTTGTAGATGGATGTAGGGTGGGGGTGGTAGGATCTGGGGTGCAGGTTGTAAATGGATGTAGGATGGAGGTGGTAGGATCTGCGGTGCAGGTTGTAGATGGATGTAGGGAGCAGGGGGTAGGATCTGGGGTGTAGGTTGTAGATTGATGTAGGGTGGAGGTGGTAGGATCTGGGTGCAGGTTGTAGATGGATGTAGGGTGGAGGTGGTAGGATCTGGGGTGTAGGTTGTAGATGGATGTAGGGTGGAGTTGGTAGGATCTGGGGTGCAGGTTGTAGATAGATGTAGGGTGGAGGTGGTAGGATCTGGGGTGCAGGTTGTAGATGGATGTAGGGTGGAGTTGGTAGGATCTTGGGTGTAGGTTGTAGATGGATATAGGGTGGAGGTGGTAGGATCTGGGATGTAGGTTGTAGATGGATGTAGGGTGGAGGTGGTAGGATCTGGGATGCAGGTTGTAGATGGATGTAGGGTGGAGGTGGTAGGATCTGGGGTGCAGGTTGTAGATGGATGTAGGGTGGAGGTGGTAGGATCTGGGGTGAAGGTTGTAGATGAATGTAGGGTAGAGGTGGTAGGATCTGCGGTGCAGGTTGTAGATAGATGTAGGGTGAAGGTGGTAGGATCTGGGGTGTAGGTTGTAGATGGATGTAGGGTGGAGGTGGTAGGATCTGGGGTGCAGGTTGTAGATGGATGTAGGGTGGAGGTGGTAGAATCTGGGGTGTAGGTTGTAGATGGATGTAGGGTGGAGGTGGTAGGATATGGGGTGCAGGTTGTAGATGGATGTAGGGTGGATGTGGTAGGATCTGGGGTGTAGGTTGTAGATGGATGTAGGGTTCAGGTGGTAGGATCTGGGGTGCAGGTTGTAGATGAATGTAGGGTGTGGATGGTAGGATCTGGGGTGCAGGTTGTAGATGGATGTAGGGTGGAGGTGGTAGGATCTGGGGTGTAGGTTGTAGATGGATGTAGGGTGGGGGTGGTAGGATCTGGGGTGCAGGTTGTAGATGGATGTAGGATGGAGGTGGTAGGATCTGGGGTGCAGGTTGTAGATTGATGTAGGGTGGAGGTAGTAAGATCTGGGGTGTAGGTTGTAAATGGATGTAGGGTGGAGGTGGTAGGATCTGGGATGTTGGTTGTAGATGGATGTATGTTGGAGGTGGTAGGATCTGGGGTGCAGGTTGTAGATGGATGTAGGGTGGAGGTGGTAGGATCTGGGGTGCAGGTTGTAGATGGATGTAGGGTGGAGTTGGTAGGATCTGGGGTGCAGGTTGTAAATGGATGTAGGGTGCAGGTGGTAGGATCTGGGGTGTAGGTTGTAGATGGATGTAGGGTGGAGTTGGTAGGATCTGGGGTGCAGGTTGTAGATAGATGTAGGGTGGAGGTGGTAGGATCTGGGGTGCAGGTTGTAGATGGATGTAGGGTGGAGTTGGTAGGATCTTGGGTGTAGGTTGTAGATGGATATAGGGTGGAGGTGGTAGGATCTGGGATGTAGGTTGTAGATGGATGTAGGGTGGAGGTGGTAGGATCTGGGATGCAGGTTGTAGATGGATGTAGGGTGGAGGTGGTAGGATCTGGGGTGCAGGTTGTAGATGGATGTAGGGTGGAGGTGGTAGGATCTGGGGTGCAGGTTGTAGATGGATGTAGGGTGGAGGTGGTAGGATCTGGGGTGCAGGTTGTAGATGGATGTAGGGTGGGGGTTGTAGGATCTGGGGTGTAGATTGTAGATGGATGTAGGGTGGAGTTGGTAGGATCTGGGGTGCAGGTTGTAGATGGATGTAGGGTAGAGGTGGTAGGATCTGCGGTGCAGGTTGTAGATGGATGTAGGGTGAAGGTGGTAGGATCTGGGGTGCAGGTTGTAGATGGATGTAGGATGGAGGTGGTAGGATCTGGGGTGTAGTTTGTAGATGGATGTAGGGTGGAGGTGGTAGGATCTGGGGTGCAGGTTGTAGATGGATGTAGGGTGGAGGTGGTAGGCTCTGGGGTGTAGGTGGTAGGATCTGGGGTGCAGGTTGTAGATGGATGTAGGGTGGAGTTGGTAGGATCTGGGGTGCAGGTTGTAGATGGATTTAGGGTGGAGGTGGTAGGATCTGGGGTGTAGGTTGTAGATGGATGTAGGGTGGAGGTGGTAGGATCTGGGGTGCAGGTTGTAGATGGATGTAGGGTGGAGGTGGTAGGATCTGGGGTGTAGGTGGTAGGATCTGGGGTGCAGGTTGTAGATGGATGTAGGGTGGAGGTGGTAGGATCTGGGGTGCAGGTTGTAGATGGATTTAGGGTGGAGGTGGTAGGATCTGGGGTGTAGGTTGTAGATGGATGTAGGGTGGAGGTGGTAGGATCTGGGGTGCAGGTTGTAGATGGATGTAGGGTGGAGGTGGTAGGATCTGGGGTGTAGGTTGTAGGATCTGAGGTGTAGGTTGTAGATGGATATAGGGTGCAGGTGGTAGGATCTGGGGTGCAGGTTGTAGATGCATGGAGGGTGGAGGTGGTAGGATCTGGGGTGCAGGTAGTATATATTGGAACAAGACAATAAGATCTGGAGTTGTAGGTGGAGGTGGTGGGATCGGGGGTTTAGATATTAGCAGGCAATGGTGTAGTTATGGGGACACTAATGTAGTTATCTGGGCACTGGTGTAGTGATGGGGGCACAGGTGTAGTGATGGGGTACTGGTGTAGTGATGGGGGCACTGGTGTAGTGATGGGGGCACTAGTGTAGTTATCTGGGCACTGGTGTAGTGATGGGGGTACTGGTGTAGTGATGGGGGTACTGGTGTAGTGATGGGGACACTGGTGTAGTGATGGGGACACTGGTGTAGTGTTGGTGGCACTGGTGTAGTGATGGGGACACTGGTGTAGTGATGGGGCACTGAGGATTATCTGGGGATTCAGATATTAGCAGGCATTGGTGTAGTGATGGGGGCACTGGTGTAGTGATGGGGGCACTGGTGTAGTGATGGGGGCACTGGTGTAGTGATGGGAGCACTGGTGTAGTCATGGGGGTACTGGTGTAGTGATGGGGGCACTGGTGTACTCATGGGGGTACTGGTGTAGTGATGGGGGTACTGGTGTAGTGATGGGGGCACTGGTGTAGTGATGGGGGCACTTGTGTAGTGATGGGGGCACTGGTGTGATGGGGGCACTGGTGTAGTGATGGGGGCACTGGTGTAGTGATGGGGGCACTGGTGCAGTGATGGGGGCACTGGTGCAGTCAGTGATGGGGCACTGAGGATGATCTGGGGATTCAGATATTAGCAGGCATTGGTGTAGTGATGGGGGCATTGGTGTAGTGATGGGGGTACTGGTGTAGTGGTGGGGCACTGGTGTAGTGATGGGGGCACTGGTACAGTAAGTGATGGAGACACTGATGTAGTGATGGGGGCACTGGTGTAGTGATGGGGGCACTGGTGTAGTGATGGGGGCACTGGTGTAGTGATGGAGTACTGGTGTAGTGATGGGGCACTGGTGTAGTGATGGGGGCACTGGTGTAGTGATGGGGGCACTGGTACAGTCAGTAATGGGGGCACTGAGGATGATCTGGGGGTTCAGATATTAGCAGGCATTGGTGTAGTGATGGGGGTACTGGTGTACTGATGGGGGTACTGGTGTAGTCATAGGGGCACTGGTGTAGAGATGGGGGCATTGGTGTAGTGATGGGGGTACTGGTGTAGTGATGGGGGCACTGGTGTAGTGATTTGGGCACTAGTGTAGTTATGGGGACACTGGTGTAGTGATGGGGTTACTGGTGTAGTGATGGGGGCACTGGTGTAGTGATGGGGGCACTGGTGTAGTGATGGGTGCACTGGTGCAGTGATGGGGGCACTGGTGTAGTGATGGGGGTACTTGTGTAGTGATGAGGGCACTGGTACAGTCAGTAATGGGGGCACTGAGGATGATCTGGGGGTTCAGATATTAGCAGGCATTGGTGTAGTGATGGGGGGAATGGTGTAGTGATGGTGGCACTGGTGTAGTGATGGGGGTACTGGTGTAGTGATGGGGGCACTGGTGTAGTGATTTGGGCACTAGTGTAGTTATGGGGACACTGGTGTAGTTATGGGGACACTGGTGTAGTGATGGGGTTACTGGTGTAGTGATGGGGGCACTGGTGTAGTGATGGGGGCACTGGTGTAGTGATGGGTGCACTGGTGTAGTGATGGGTGCACTGGTGCAGTGATGGGGCACTGGTGTAGTGATGGGGGTACTTGTGTAGTGATGGGGGCACTGGTGTAGTGATGGGGACACTGGTGTACTCATGGGGGTACTGGTGTAGTGATGGGGGCACTGGTGTAGTGATGGGGGCACTGGTGTAGTGATGGGGGCACTGGTGTAGTGATGGGGGCACTGGTATAATCAGTGATGGGGCACTGAGGATGATCTGGGGATTCAGATTTTAGCAGGCATTGGTGTAGTGATGGGGGCACTGGTGTAGTGATGGGGCACTGGTGTAGTGATGGGGACACTGGTGTAGTGATGGGGGCACTGGTACAGTCAGTGATGGGGCACTGAGGATGATCTGGGGGTTCAGATATTAGCAGGCATTGGTGTAGTGATGGGGGCACTGGTGCAGTGATGGGGACACTGGTGTAGTGATGGGGGCACTGGTGTAGTGATGGGTCACTGGTGTAGTGATGGGACACTGGTGTAGTGATGGGGGCACTGGTGTAGTGATGGGACACTGGTGTAGTGATGGGACACTGGTGTAGTGATGGGGGCACTGGAGTAGTGATGGGGGCAATGGTGTAGTGATGGGGACACTGGTGTAGTGATGGGGGCACTGGTGTAGTGATGGGACACTGGTGTAGTGATGGGACACTGGTGTAGTGATGGGGACACTGGTGTAGTGATGGGGGCACTGGTGTAGTGATGGGGGTACTGGTGTAGTGATGGGGGCACTGGTACAGTCAGTGATGGGGGCACTGGTGTAGTGATGGGGGCACTGGTACAGTCAGTGATGAGGGCACTGGTGTAATGATGGGGGCACTGGTACAGTCAGTGATGGGGCACTGAGGTGATCTCGGGGTTCAGATATTAGCAGGCACTGGTGTAGTGATGGGGGTACTGGTGTCGTTATGGGGGCACTGGTGTAGTGATGGGGGCACTGGTGTATTGATGGGGGCACTGGGGTAGTGATGAGGGCACTGGTGTAGTGATGAGGGCACTGGTGTAGTGATGAGGGCACTGGTGTAGTGATGGGGGTACCGGTGTAGTGATGGGGGCACTGGTGTAGTGATGGGGGCACTGGTGTAGTGATGGTGACACTGGTATAGTGATAGGGGTACTTGTGTAGTGATGTGACACTGGTGTAGTGATGGGGACACTGGTATAGTGATAGGGGTACTGGTATAGTGATGGGGGTACTGGTGTAGTGATGGGGGTACTGGTGTAGTGATTGGGGCACTGGTATAGTGATGGGGGTACTGGTGTAGTGATGGGGGTACTGGTGTAGTGATGGGGTACTGGTGTAGTGATTGGGGTACTGGTGTAGTGATGAGGGCACTGAGGTGATCTCGGGGTTCAGATATTAGCAGGCATTGGTATAGTTCTGGGGGCATTGGTGTCGTTATGGGGGCACTGAGGTGATCTCGGGGGTTCAGATATTAGCAGGCATTGGTGTAGTTCTGGGGGCACTTGTGTCGTTATGGGGGCACTGAGGTGATCTCGGGGTTCAGATATTAGCAGGCATTGGTGTCGTTATGGGGGCACTGAGGTGATCTCGGGGTCCAGATTTTAGCAGGCACTGGTGTAGTTCTGGGGGCACTGGTGTAGTTCTGGGGACACTGAGGTGATCTCGGGGTTCAGATATTAGCAGGCATTGATGTCGTTATGGGGGTACTGAGGTGATCTCGGGGTTCAGATATTAGCAGGCACTGGTGTAGTTCTGGGGGCACTGGTGTAGTTCTGGGGGCACTGAGGTGATCTCGGGGTTCAGATATTAGCAGGCATTGGTGTAGTTATGGGGGCACTGAGGTGATCTCGGGGTTCAGATATTAGCAGGCATTGGTGTAGTTCTGGGGGCACTGAGGTGATCTCGGGGTTCAGATATTAGCAGGCACTGGTGTCGTTATGGGGGCACTGAGGTGATCTCGGGGGTTCAGATATTAGCAGGCATTGGTGTAGTTCTGGGGGCACTGGTGTCGTTATGGGGGCACTGAGGTGATCTCGGGGTTCAGATATTAGCAGGCACTGGTGTCGTTATGGGGGCACTGAGGTGATTTCGGGGGTTCAGATATTAGCAGGCATTGGTGTAGTTCTGGGGGCACTGGTGTCGTTATGGGGGCACTGAGGTGATCTCGGGGTTCAGATATTAGCAGGCATTGGTGTCGTTATGGGGGCACTGAGGTGATCTCGGGGTCCAGATTTTAGCAGGCACTGGTGTAGTTCTGGGGGCACTGGTGTAGTTCTGGGGGCACTGAGGTGATCTCGGGGTCCAGATATTAGCAGGCACTGGTGTAGTTCTGGGGGCACTGAGGTGATCTCGGGGTCCAGATTTTAGCAGGCACTGGTGTAGTTCTGGGGGCACTGAGGTGATCTCGGGGTTCAGATATTAGCAGGCACTGGTGTAGTTCTGGGGGCACTGGTGTAGTTCTGGGGGCACTGAGGTGATCTCGGGGTTCAGATATTAGCAGGCATTGGTGTAGTTATGGGGGCACTGAGGTGATCTCGGGGTTCAGATATTAGCAGGCATTGGTGTAGTTCTGGGGGCACTGAGGTGATCTCGGGGTTCAGATATTAGCAGGCACTGGTGTCGTTATGGGGGCACTGAGGTGATCTCGGGGGTTCAGATATTAGCAGGCATTGGTGTAGTTCTGGGGGCACTGGTGTCGTTATGGGGGCACTGAGGTGATCTCGGGGTTCAGATATTAGCAGGCACTGGTGTCGTTATGGGGGCACTGAGGTGATTTCGGGGGTTCAGATATTAGCAGGCATTGGTGTAGTTCTGGGGGCACTGGTGTCGTTATGGGGGCACTGAGGTGATCTCGGGGTTCAGATATTAGCAGGCATTGGTGTCGTTATGGGGGCACTGAGGTGATCTCGGGGTCCAGATTTTAGCAGGCACTGGTGTAGTTCTGGGGGCACTGGTGTAGTTCTGGGGGCACTGAGGTGATCTCGGGGTCCAGATATTAGCAGGCACTGGTGTAGTTCTGGGGGCACTGAGGTGATCTCGGGGTCCAGATTTTAGCAGGCACTGGTGTAGTTCTGGGGGCACTGAGGTGATCTCGGGGTTCAGATATTAGCAGGCACTGGTGTAGTTCTGGGGGCACTGGTGTAGTTCTGGGGGCACTGAGGTGATCTCGGGGTTCAGATATTAGCAGGCATTGGTGTAGTTATGGGGGCACTGAGGTGATCTCGGGGTTCAGATATTAGCAGGCATTGGTGTAGTTCTGGGGGCACTGAGGTGATCTCGGGGTTCAGATATTAGCAGGCACTGGTGTCGTTATGGGGGCACTGAGGTGATCTCGGGGGTTCAGATATTAGCAGGCATTGGTGTAGTTCTGGGGGCACTGGTGTCGTTATGGGGGCACTGAGGTGATCTCGGGGTTCAGATATTAGCAGGCACTGGTGTCGTTATGGGGGCACTGAGGTGATTTCGGGGGTTCAGATATTAGCAGGCATTGGTGTAGTTCTGGGGGCACTGGTGTCGTTATGGGGGCACTGAGGTGATCTCGGGGTTCAGATATTAGCAGGCATTGGTGTCGTTATGGGGGCACTGAGGTGATCTCGGGGTCCAGATTTTAGCAGGCACTGGTGTAGTTCTGGGGGCACTGGTGTAGTTCTGGGGGCACTGAGGTGATCTCGGGGTCCAGATATTAGCAGGCACTGGTGTAGTTCTGGGGGCACTGAGGTGATCTCGGGGTCCAGATTTTAGCAGGCACTGGTGTAGTTCTGGGGGCACTTGTGTCGTTCTTGGGGCACTGAGGTGATCTCGGGGTTCAGATATTAGCAGGCACTGGTGTAGTTCTGGGGGCACTGGTATCGTTCTTGGGGCATTGAGGTGATCTCGGGGTTCAGATATTAGCAGGCACTGGTGTAGTTCTGGGGGCACTGGTGTAGTTCTGGGGGCACTGGTGTAGTGATGGGGGCACTGAGGTGATCTGGGGGTGCCCACAGTACGGGGGTCACCGGGTGACAGGCGGACTCCGGGTGGGGGCACCGGGCAGGGATGCAGGGAGGAGGCTGAGAGTTCCAGGGGGTGGGAGGCTGCTTCTCTCCCCACTCCCATGCAGCCTCCCCCGGGACATCCTCCGCCCGGCAGCCTCCAGCACGATGCAGCCTCAGTGTAGTGAGCGCCGCGCTGCTGAGCGGATTATCTCGGGTTATTACGCCCGGCACGGAGTGCGGATCGCGGGGAGAGCGCGGAGCGCGGCGCCCGGAGCTCATGTTCTCCATCCAGGACTCGCTGTCCCGGGCGGCGCTCAGCATGAAGGAGGAACCGCTGCCGGCCGGGCTGTCCTCCGTGCGGACCTGGATGCAGAGCCCGGGGATCCTGGACTCCAGCACCGCGGCGCAAAGGTAACTCCGGGGGCACCGACTGCTACTGTACCCAACTCTGCACCCTGCCTACTGACAGTACTCAACTCTGTACCCAACTCTGTACCCAACTCTGTACCCTGCCTACTGACAGTACACAACTCTGTACCCAACTCTGTACCCTGCCTACTGACAGTACACAACTCTGTACCCAACTCTGTACCCTGCCTACTGACAGTACTCAACTCTGTACCCAACTCTGTACCCTGCCTACTGACAGTACTCAACTCTGTACCCAACTCTGTACCCTGCCTACTGACAGTACTCAACTCTGTACCCAACTCTGTACCCTGCCTACTGACAGTACTCAACTCTGTACCCAACTCTGTACCCTGCCTACTGACAGTACACAACTCTGTACCCAACTCTGTACCCTGCCTACTGACAGTACTCAACTCTGTACCCAACTCTGCACCCTGCCTACTGACAGTACACAACTCTGTACCCAACTCTGTACCCTGCCTACTGACAGTACTCAACTCTGTACCCAACTCTGCACCCTGCCTACTGACAGTACACAACTCTGTACCCAACTCTGTACCCTGCCTACTGACAGTACTCAACTCTGTACCCAACTCTGTACCCAACTCTGTACCCTGCCTACTGACAGTACTCAACTCTGTACCCAACTCTGTACCCTGCCTACTGACAGTACTCAACTCTGTACCCAACTCTGTACCCAACTCTGTACCCTGCCTACTGACAGTACTCAACTCTGTACCCTGCCTACTGACAGTACTCAACTCTGTACCCAACTCTGTACCCTGCCTACTGACAGTACTCAACTCTGTACCCTGCCTACTGACAGTACTCAACTCTGTACCCTGCCTACTGACAGTACTCAACTCTGTACCCAACTCTGTACCCTGCCTACTGACAGTACACAACTCTGTACCCAACTCTGTACCCTGCCTACTGACAGTACACAACTCTGTACCCAACTCTGTACCCTGCCTACTGACAGTACACCACTCTGTACCCAACTCTGTACCCTGCCTACTGACAGTACCCAACTCTGTACCCAACTCTGTACCCTGCCTACTGACAGTACTCAACTCTGTACCCAACTCTGTACCCTGCCTACTGACAGTACTCAACTCTGTACCCAACTCTGTACCCTGCCTACTGACAGTACTCAACTCTGTACCCAACTCTGTACCCTGCCTACTGACAGTACTCAACTCTGTACCCTGCCTACTGACAGTACTCAACTCTGTACCCTGCCTACTGACAGTACTCAACTCTGTACCCAACTCTGTACCCTGCCTACTGACAGTACTCAACTCTGTACCCAACTCTGTACCCTGCCTAATGACAGTACTCAACTCTGTACCCAACTCTGTACCCTGCCTACTGACAGTACTCAATTCTGTACCCAACTCTATACCCTGCCTACTGACAGTACACAACTCTGTACCCTGCCTACTGACAGTACTCAACTCTGTACCCAACTCTGTACCCTGCCTACTGACAGTACTCAACTCTGTACCCAACTCTGTACCCTGCCTACTGACAGTAAACAACTCTGTACCCTGCCTACTGACAGTACACAACTCTGTACCCAACTCTGTACCCTGCCTACTGACAGTACACCACTCTGTACCCTGCCTACTGACAGTACGCAACTCTGTACCCAACTCTGTACCCTGCCTACTGACAGTACACAACTCTGTACCCAACTCTGTTCCCTGCACTGTACCCTGCCTACTGACAGTACACAACTATGTACCCTGCACTGTACACTGCCTACTGACAATACACAACTCTGTACCCTGCACTGTACCCTGCCTACTGACAGTACACAACTATATACCCAACTCTGTACCCTGCCTACTGACAGTGCACAATTCTGTACCCAACTCTGTACCCTGCCTACTGACAGTACACAACTCTGTACCCAACTCTGTACCCTGCCTACTAACAGTACACAACTCTGTACCCAACTCTGTACCCTGCCTACTAACAGTACACAACTCTGTACCCAACTCTGTACCCTGCCTACTAACAGTACACAACTCTGTACCCAACTCTGCACCCTGCCTACTGACAGTACCCAACTCTGTACCCAACTCTGTTCCCTGCATACTGACTGTACCCAACTGTGTACCCAATTCTGTACCCTGCACTGTACCCTGTCTACTGACAGTACACAACTCTGTACCCTGCCTACTGACAGTACACAACTCTGTACCCTAAATACTGACTGTACCCAACACTGTACCCAACACTGTACCCTGCCTACTGACCGTACACAACTCTGTACCCTTCTTACTGATTTTACCCTACACCAACACTGTACCCCAATTCTGGAATTGTATTCTATTTACTGACAGCACCCCAACATTGGCACTGTAATTTACTTCTTGACTGTACCCCCACACATTGGCACTGTAATTTACATGGTGACTGTACCCCCAACATTGGCACTGTAATTTACATGGTGACTGTACCCCCCAACATTGGCACTGTAATTTACTTGGTTACTGTACCCCCCAACATTGGCACTGTAATTTACTCAGTGACTGTACCCCCCAACATTGGCACTGTAATTTACTCAGTGACTGTACCCCCCAACATTGGCACTGTAATTTACTTGGTGACTGTACCCCCCAACATTGGCACTGTAATTTACTCAGTGACTGTACCCCCCAACATTGGCACTGTAATTTACTTGGTGACTGTACCCCCCAACATTGGCACTGTAATTTACTTGGTGACTGTACCCCCCAATATTGGCACTGTAATTTACTTAGTGACTGTACCCCCCAACATTGGCAGTGAAATTTACTCGGTGACTGTACCCCCCAACATTGGCACTGTAATTTACATGGTGACTGTACCCCACACATTGGCACTGTAATTTACATGGTGACTGTACCCCACACATTGGCACTGTAATTTACTTGGTGACTGTACCCCCCAACATTGGCACTGTAATTTACTTGGTGACTGTAACCCCACACATTGGCACTGTAATTTACTTGGTGACTGTACCCCCCAACATTGGCACTGTAATTTACTCGGTGACTGTGCCCCCACACATTGGCACTGTAATTTACTCGGTGACTGTACCCCCACACATTGGCACTGTAATTTACTCGGTGACTGTACCCCCCAACATTGGCACTGTAATTAACTCGGTGACTGTACCCCCCCAACATTGGCACTGTAATTTACTTGGTGACTGTACCCCCCAACATTGGCACTGTAATTTACTCGGTGACTGTACCCCCACACATTGGCACTGTAATTTACTCGGTGACTGTACCCCCAACATTGGCACTGTAATTTACTCGGTGACTGTACCCCCACACATTGGCACTGTAATTTACTCGGTGACTGTACCCCCACACATTGGCACTGTAATTTACTCGGTGACTGTGCCCCCACACATTGGCACTGTAATTTACTTGGTCACTGTACCCCCCAACATTGGCACTGTAATTTACTTGGTCACTGTACCCCCCAACATTGGCACTGTAATTTACATGGTGACTGTGCCCCCCAACATTGGCACTGTACTCTACTTGGTGACTGTACCCCCCACACATTGGCACTGTAATTTACTTGGTGACTGTAACCCCACACATTGGCACTGTAATTTACTCGGTGACTGTACCCCCCAACATTGGCACTGTAATTTACTCGGTGACTGTACCCCCCAACATTGGCACTGTAATTTACTTGGTGACTGTACCCCCACACATTGGCACTGTAATTTACTTGGTGACTGTACCCCCACACATTGGCACTGTAATTTACATGGTGACTGTACCCCCACACATTGGCACTGTAATTTACATGGTGACTGTGCCCCCCAACATTGGCACTGTACTCTACTTGGTGACTGTACCCCCCACACATTGGCACTGTAATTTACTCGGTGACTGTACCCCCACACATTGGCACTGTAATTTACATGGTGACTGTACCCCCCAACATTGGCACTGTAATTTACATGGTGACTGTACCCCCAAACATTGGCACTGTACTCTACTTGGTGACTGTACCCCCACACATTGGCACTGTAATTTACTTGGTGACTGTACCCCACACATTGGCACTGTAATTTACTTGGTGACTGTACCCCACACATTGGCACGGTAATTTACATGGTGACTGTGCCCCCCAACATTGGCACTGTACTCTACTTGGTGACTGTACCCCCCACACATTGGCATTGTAATTTACTCAGTGACTGTACCCCCACACATTGGCACTGTAATTTACTCAGTGACTGTACCCCCCAACATTGGCACTGGACTCTACTTGGTGACTGTACCCCCACACATTGGCACTGTAATTTACTCGGTGACTGTACCCCCACACATTGGCACTGTAATTTACATGGTGACTGTGCCCCCCAACATTGGCACTGTACTCTACTTGGTGACTGTACCCCCCACACATTGGCACTGTAATTTACTTGGTGACTGTACCCCCACACATTGGCACTGTAATTTACTTGGTGACTGTACCCCACACATTGGCACTGTAATTTACTCGGTGACTGTACCCCCCAACATTGGCACTGTAATTTACATGATTACTGTACCCCCACACATTGGCACTGTAATTTACTTGGTGACTGTACCCCCCACACATTGGCACTGTAATTTACTTGGTGACTGTACCCCCACACATTGGCACTGTAATTTACTCTGTGACTGTACCCCCACACATTGGCACTGTAATTTACATGGTGACTGTACCCCCACACATTGGCACTGTACTCTACTTGGTGACTGTACCCCCACACATTGGCACTGTAATTTACATGGTGACTGTACCCCCACACATTGGCATTGTAATTTACTCGGTGACTGTACCCCCCAACATTGGCACTGTAATTTACTCGGTGACTGTACCCCCACACATTGGCACTGTAATTTACTCGGTGACTGTACCCCCCACACATTGGCACTGTACTCTACTTGGTGACTGTACCCCCACACATTGGCACTGTATTTTACATGGTGACTGTACCCCCACACATTGGCACTGTAATTTACATGGTGACTGTACCCCCACACATTGGCACTGTACTCTACTTGGTGACTGTACCCCCACACATTGGCACTGTAATTTACTCGGTGACTGTACCCCCACACATTGGCACTGTAATTTACTCGGTGACTGTACCCCCACACATTGGCACTGTACTCTACTTAGTGACTGCACCTCAACAACACACTCCTACTGACATTCACCAAGGACTAAGACTTGTCCAATTGAGACAGTTTAAGGACTATTGCTGGACATGTCCAACTAAGACTGATTCAGGACTTTCACAGTAGATGTACATCTGACACTCATCCAAGACTATTATAGGACCTACTACTCACACCCTGGACTATCACAAAACATGTCCTACTGATACTCACCCAGGACTATAACAAGACAAGTCCTACTGACACTGATCCAGGACTATTACAGGACATGTCCTACTGACACTGATCCAGTACTATTACAGGACATGTCCTACTGACACTGATCCAGGTCTGTAACAGGACAAGTTATACTGACACTGATCCAGGACTATTACAAGACATGTCCTACTGACACTGATCCAGTACTATTACAAGACATGTCCTACTGATACTGATCCAGTACTATTACAGGACATGTCCTACTGACACTGATCCAGGTCTGTAACAGGACAAGTTATACTGACACTGATCCAGGACTATTACAAGACATGTCCTACTGACACTGATCCAGTACTATTACAAGACATGTCCTACTGATACTCACCCAGGACTATAACAAGACAGGTCCTATGGAATCTTACCCAGAACTATCACAGGACAAGTCCTACTGACACTGATCCAGTACTATTACAGGACATGTCCTACTGACACTGATCCAGGACTGTTACAGGACAAGTTATACTGACACTGATCCAGGACTATTACAAGACATGTCCTACTGACACTGATCCAGTACTATTACAGGACATGTCCTACTGACACTGATCCAGTACTATTACAGGACATGTCCTACTGACACTGATCCAGGACTATTACAGGACAAGTCCTACTGACACTGATCCAGTACTATTACAGGACATGTCCTACTGACACTGATCCAGTACTATTACAGGACAAGTCCTACTGACACTGATCCAGTACTATTACAGGACATGTCCTACTGACACTGATCCAGGACTATCACAGGACATGTCCTACTGACACTGATCCAGGACTATCACAGGACATGTCCTACTGACACTGATCCAGGACTATTACAGGACATGTCCTACTGACACTGATCCAGGACTATTACAGGACATGTCCTACTGACACTGATCCAGGACTATTACAGGACATGTCCTACAGACACTAATCCAGGACTATTACAGGACATGTCCTACAGACACTAATCCAGGACTATCACAGGACATGTCCTACTGACACTGATCCAGGACTATCACAGGACATGTCCTACTGACACTGATCCAGGACTATCACAGGACATGTCCTACTGACACTGATCCAGGACTATCACAGGACATGTCCTACTGACACTGATCCAGGACTATCACAGGACACTAACCCAGGACTATCACACAACATGAACCATTGTCCCAGGACCACCACAGAACATCACTGCTTACACTGATCTACGCAGTTCACCCCTGACCCAGGACTATCACACCAGGTCTCTATGACCTACAATGATCTCAGAACCTTTTCTACCGATATTGAGAGTATCATGTCCTCCTGACCTTGGATTACAAGAGGAAATGTTCGATTGACCTGGAGCTTTCACTTCCAAGGTCCCAGAAAACAAGGACTGTGTTAGGAGATGTCTCACTGTGGCAGCATGGTCCAGGACAGTGCCTACTGATTTAGAACTTCGGAGGACATGTTCCACTGATCCAGAATTCTCAAGAGAAATAATCTATGGATCCAGGACTGTTATAGGAACTGCCCGGTTATCATACAAGGTGTCTTCCTGGTACAGCACTGACTGTGGATCATAAGAGGACAAGGACTGTCTACAGCCTCCTACTGGACTATGGCCCTGTGACTCTCATACTGATCTATGGAACATATCAGAACATATGCACAGGACATGGACCACTGACAAGCTCTGGGACTTCCCACAGACCCGGACTAGCAGGAGATACGACCTACTGATGGACTGCCACAGCATATGTAATCCAGAGACTTTCACAGAACATGTCCCACTAAACCAGGACTGTTACAGGTTATGTCACTGGTTCAGGATTATCAAGGGGAAATATGCTACTGACACTGATCCAGGACTATTATGGGACAATTCCTACTGACACTGATCCAGGACTATTATGGGACAATTCCTACTGACACTGATCCAGGACTATTATGGGACAATTCCCATTGACACTAATCCAGGACTATTATGGGACAATTCCTACTGATACTGATCCAGGACTTTCACAAGACATGTGCTACTGACTCTGGTCCAGAACTATCCCTGGAGATGAACCATTGATTACTGATCCAGAACTATCACAGGACAAGTTATACTGACACTGATCCAGGACTATCACAGGACAAATTGTACTGACACTGATCCAGGGCTATCACAGGACAAGTTATACTGGCACTGATCCAGGACTATCACAGGACAAGTTATACTGACACTGATCCAGGACTATCACAGGACAAGTTATACTGACACTGATCCAGGACTATCACAGGACAAGTTGTACTGACACTGATCGAGGACTATCACAGGACAAGTCCTACTGACACTGATCGAGGACTATCACAGGACAAGTCCTACTGACACTGATCCAGGACTATCACAGGACAAGTTATACTGACACTGATCCAGGACTATTACAGGACAAGTTGTACTGACACTGATCCAGGACTATCACAGGACAAGTTGTACTGACACTGATCCAGGACTATCACAGGACAAGTCCTACTGACACTGATCCAGGACTATAACAGGACAAGTTGTACTGACACTGATCCAGGACTATCACAGGATAAGTCCTACTGACACTGATCGAGGACTATCACAGGACAAGTTGTACTGACACTGATCCAGGACTATTACAGGACAAGTTATACTGATACTGATCCAGGACTATCACAGGACAAGTTATACTGACACTGATCCAGGACTATCACAGGACAAGTTATACTGACACTGATCCAGGACTATCACAGGACAAGTTATACTGACACTGATCCAGGACTATCACAGGACAAGTTATACTGACACTGATCCAGGACTATCACAGGACAAGTTGTACTGACACTGATCCAGGACTATCACAGGACAAGTTATACTGACACTGATCCAGGACTATCACATTACCATAACATAAACCATTGACCAAGGACAATACAAAATGCCGGATTCATTGATCCAGGAGTGTCAAATGCCAGTGACCAACGACTATAACCACACATATTCTTCTGATCCTGATCCAGGACTATTTTACGACATGACCTACTAACCCAGGAGTATGACAGGAGATGAGGTGATAATACTAATTTAAAAACACCAAACATGTGTTCTGTTATCTTATCCAGGACTATCACAGGACGTAATGCACAAAAACTGGTCCAGGACTATAATAAGACATGAATCATTGACCGAGGACTATCAAAGTATATCATCTACTGCCTTTGACCCAGGACCATCACAGAACTGTGATCATCCTGGGGCAGTAGCCTATGTACTGTTCTAGTCCTGGGTGAGTGAAATGGCTCATGAATAATAATAGTCCTAGGTCAGAGTACTTGATCCATCGACCCAGGACTATCAAAGTAGGTGATCCCCTAATCCATGACTAATACAGTACATGATGCACTTAACCACAACTATTACAGTGCATGATCTAGGGACCCAGGACTATCACAGTGCATGATGCTTAACCACAGCTATCACAGTACACGATCCAATGACCAAGCACTATCAAAGTACATCCATTGCTATCATAGTACATGATCCATTGACCCATGGCTAACATAGTACATTATGCACTTATTTAGGACAATCGCAGTACGTGATCCAGTGGCCAAGCACTATCACAGTACATAAACCACATATCCAGTTCTATCACAGTGCATAAGACACTTATTCAGGACTTTTACAGTGTGCGATGAACTTAACCACAACTATCACAGTATGTAATCCAGCAACCAAGCACTTTTACAGAACATTACCAAGGACTATCACAGGACATGATCCATTGGCCTTGGACTATCACAGTACATGATCCATTGGCCTTGGACTATCACAGTACATAATGCACTTATTCTGGACTATCACAGTACATGGACTATCACAGTGATCCAGGACTATGACAGTACATGATCCACTGACCCTGGACTATCACAGCACATGGTCCATTGACCTAGGACTATTACAGTACATGATCCACTGAACCAAGATTATCACACTACATGATCCACGGAACCAAGATTATCACAGTACATGTTCCACTAACCCCGGACTATCACAGTACACGATCCATTGATCCAGGACTATTACAGTACATGATCCACTGCCCCATGATTATCACAGTACACGATCCATTGATCCAGGACTATTACAGGACATGATCCACTGCCCCATGATTATCACAGTACACGATCGATTGACCTAGGACTATTACAGTACATGATCCACTGCCCCATGATTATCACAGTGCACAATCCATTGATCCAGGACTATTGCAGTACATGATCCTCTGCCCCATGATTATCACAGTACACGATCGATTGACCTAGGACTATTACAGTACATGATCCACTGCCCCATGATTATCACAGTGCACAATCCATTGATCCAGGACTATTACAGTACATGATCCACTGCCCCATGATTATCACAGTGCACAATCCATTGATCCAGGACTATTGCAGTACATGATCCTCTGCCCCATGATTATCACAGTACACGATCCATTGATCCAGGACTATTACAGTACATGATCCTCTGCCCCATGATTATCACAGTACACGATCCATTGATCCAGGATTATTACAGTACATGATCCACTGCCCCATGATTATCACAGTACACGATCCATTGATCCAGGACTATTACAGTACATGATCCACTGCCCCATGATTATCACAGTACACAATCCATTGATCCAGGACTATTACAGTACATGATTCACTGCCCCATGATTATCACAGTACACGATCGATTGACCTAGGACTATTACAGTACATGATCCACTGCCCCATGATTATCACAGTACACGATCCATTGATCCAGGACTATTGCAGTACATGATCCACTGCCCCATGATTATCACAGTACACGATCCATTGATCCAGGACTATTACAGGACATGATTCACTGCCCCATGATTATCACAGTACACGATCCATTGATCCAGGACTATTACAGTACATGATCCACTGCCCCATGATTATCACAGTACACAATCCATTCATCCAGGACTATTACAGTACATGATCCACTGCCCCATGATTATCACAGTACACAATCCATTGATCCAGGACTATTACAGTACATGATCCACTGCCCCATGATTATCACAGTACACGATCCATTGATCCAGGACTATTACAGTACATGATCCACTGCCCCATGATTATCACAGTACACGATCCATTGATCCAGGACTATTACAGTACATGATTCACTGCCCCATGATTATCACAGTACACAATCCATTGATCCAGGACTATTACAGTACATGATCCACTGCCCCATGATTATCACAGTACACGATCCATTGATCCAGGACTATTACAGTACATGATCCACTGCCCCATGATTATCACAGTACACGATCCATTGATCCAGGACTATTACAGTACATGATCCACTGCCCCATGATTATCACAGTACACGATCCATTCATCCAGGACTATTACAGTACATGATTCACTGCCCCATGATTATCACAGTACACAATCCATTGATCCAGGACTATTACAGTACATGATCCACTGCCCCATGATTATCACAGTACACAATCCATTCATCCAGGACTATTACAGTACATGATCCACTGCCCCATGATTATCACAGTACACAATCCATTGATCCAGGACTATTGCAGTACATGATCCACTGCCCCATGATTATCACAGTACACGATCCATTGATCCAGGACTATTACAGTACATGATCCACTGCCCCATGATTATCACAGTACACAATCCATTGATCCAGGACTATTACAGGACATGATCCACTGCCCCATGATTATCACAGTACACAATCCATTCATCCAGGACTATTACAGTACATGATCCACTGCCCCATGATTATCACAGTACACAATCCATTGATCCAGGACTATTACAGTACATGATCCACTGCCCCATGATTATCACAGTACACGATCCATTGATCCAGGACTATTACAGTACATGATCCACTGCCCCATGATTATCACAGTACACGATCCATTGATCCAGGACTATTACAGTACATGATTCACTGCCCCATGATTATCACAGTACACAATCCATTGATCCAGGACTATTACAGTACATGATCCACTGCCCCATGATTATCACAGTACACGATCCATTGATCCAGGACTATTACAGTACATGATCCACTGCCCCATGATTATCACAGTACACGATCCATTGATCCAGGACTATTACAGTACATGATCCACTGCCCCATGATTATCACAGTACACGATCCATTGATCCAGGACTATTACAGTACATGATCCACTGCCCCATGATTATCACAGTACACGATCCATTGATCCAGGACTATTACAGTACATGATTCACTGCCCCATGATTATCACAGTACACGATCCATTGATCCAGGACTATTACAGTACATGATTCACTGCCCCATGATTATCACAGTACACAATCCATTGATCCAGGACTATTACAGTACATGATCCACTGCCCCATGATTATCACAGTACACGATCCATTGATCCAGGACTATTACAGTACATGATCCACTGCCCCATGATTATCACAGTACACGATCCATTGATCCAGGACTATTACAGTACATGATCCACTGCCCCATGATTATCACAGTACACGATCCATTGATCCAGGACTATTACAGGACATGATCCACTGCCAGATGTTACCTCCGGATTGTACTATACTGTTTGTAGCACAAGTTTATCAAACTAAATGTAATGCAGATACTCAAGACCAAGTGCCCTGTTGACTCTATTCTACATGGGGGTGCAGGTATATCAGGGCACAGGACCTGCAGTAGTGGTGGGTATGTAGCCAGCACTTGGCCTGCTATGTTAGTGTCTTTACAGTGTAGTAAATAGATGAGTGAATGGGAGCTGTCATTTATCAGAGTACACAATGACGCCAGTCTGAGAGCAGCACCCTCACAGTACCCTCACAGCATCTCCTCACAGCACCCTCACAGTACCCTCACATTACCCTCACAGTACCCACACATTACCCTCACAGTACCCACACATTACCCTCACAGTACCCACACATTACCCTCACAGTACCTTCACATTACCCTCACAGTACCCTCAAAGCATCTTCTCACAGCACCCTCACAGTACCCTCACATTACCCTCACAGTACCCACACATTACCCTCACAGTACCTTCACATTACCCTCACAGTACCCTCAAAGCATCTTCTCACAGCACCCTCACATTACCCTCACAGTACCCTTACAGTACCCACACATTACCCTCACAGTACCCTTACAGTACCCACACATTACCCTCACAGTACCCTTACAGTACCCACACATTACCCTCACAGTACCCTTACAGTACCCACACATTACCCTCACAGTACCCTTACAGTACCCTCACAGCATCTCCTCACAGCACCCTCACAGCATCTCCTCACAGCACCCTCACATTACCCTCACAGTACCCTTACAGTACCCTCACAGCACCCTCACATTACCCTCCCAGTACCCTTACAGTACCCTCACAGCACCCTCACATTACCCTCACAGTACCCTTACAGTACCCTCACATTACCCTCACAGTACCCTTACAGTACCCTCACAGCACCCTTACAGTACCCTCACAGCACCCTCACAGCATCTCCTCACAGCACCCTCACAGTACCCTCAAAGCATCTCCTCACAGCACCCTCACAGCATCTCCTCATAGCGGAGTCAGCTCTATGGACTATGCTGGGGAGAGGCTGATGATCTGCTCGGAATATTATTTCTCAGTAGTGTGAGTGGTATCTCAACAGAACAGAATCCGCCTGTGAACACTCTCTTCTACAGCTTCTTGTTGGAACTTTTTGAATCTCTAAGAAGCTTAAAGGAAAATTTTTGTGTAATAGTAACAAAATGGGAAAAATATAATAATAGTAACAAAAGTATTATCTAGAAATATAGATTTTATTATTTTCTATTTTTTTTTAATTTTGTTACATTTTTACTAGTTATTATGATGGTTATTATTTAATAGTATATTATTAAATGTAAATATAATTTTTTTTATCATTTGACTATTTTTATTTAGTATACTGTTATTTCATCTATTTCATATTATCATCATTTTACTAATTGTTTATACATAGTAGAATAATTTATTTTATTATTATTATTATTATTACATTTTTATTCTTTTTTATGATTTTATTTTACAGACATTTATTTTACTTTTATTATGATTATGATTATTTGTTTATTTTTGAACAATTCTATTTTACAGACATATTTATTAAAATTTTATTATTATATACAACTTTATTTTATACTTATTTATTTTACTTTTTATTAATATATACTTATTATTATTATTATTTTTTATTTTTTTTTACAACTTTATTTTATACTTATTTATTTTACTTTTATTATTTATATGTTATTATGTATTTTACATTTATTATATTATAAATGTTTTTTTTTTTTACTGTTTTATTTTACAGACGTATTTACCGGTATTGTACTTTTATTATTATATACAACTTTATTTTATACTTATTTATTTTACTTTTATTATTTATATGGTATTATGTAATTTACATTTATTGTATTATAATTTTTTTTTATTTTTTTACTGTTTTATTTTACAGACGTATTTATTGTACTTTTATTATTTATATGTTATTATGTAATTTACATTTATTGTATTATAATTTTTTTACATTTTTTTACTGTTTTATTTTACAGACGTATTTATTGTACTTTTATTATTTATTTATTTATTATAATTTCTTCTCACTATGGCGGTCGGCGTTGACCTGATGAAATCTTCCCTTCTGTGTTGCATGCCCCTGTGATGGATTGTGTTGGCATCCTATGAATCTGTTATATTTTTCCGACGGTCCGGATGACATCTTCCCCATCTGGCTCTTCTCACGTTATCACTAATGTGGTGTAATAGTCGGGGCCTGCTGTGTCCTCCAGGACGTGCGCAAATAATACCCGGCCGACCATTATTAACCGTTCTTTTCCCTTTCTATAATCTGACACATCTTACAATAAACAGACTTAAATAATTAGTCCAAAATAACTCCACCCAATTAGGACAGATACCAAGGAAGCTACTGCTACCGCACCACCTGTATACAGGGGGACTCTTTAAAAAAATATGATAAAATAAATAAATAAAATAAAAAATGTATTTATTCATGCAATTTATCATCTATTTTAATTCTGCAATAATAATCACACTATTTACATTTTTTTTTAATCTGAATAAATTGCATTTTACAAAAAAAAATTTAATAATTTTAAACCCAAAACTTTTCATTATAGTTTTTCTCTGTGATGGTTCGGCTCCTGGTTTTTGTTTAAAAATACTGAGCAAAATACTGTGTGTGTGAACATAATCTTAGATCATTGGTCTCCATTATTTTTATATATTTTATTCATTATACATTTTATTATTTATTTTTATTTATTTTATTATTCATTATTATTATTTATTGATTTATTAAATAATTTATTATTAATTTATTTATTATTATTATTACTATTTATTTACGGTAGTTGTTTTTATTTAGATTTTTTATTGTTATGGATTGTAGGATTATTGTGGTTATATTATTTGTAGATTATTTTTATTTATTATTTGGATGTATCTTATTTTGTTTTTTATTCAGATTTTTTTTTTTTATATTGTAGTACAGTGGTCTCTAAACTCTGGGCCTCCAGCTGTTGCAAATCTACAACTCCCAGCATGGGAATTGTAGTTTTGCAACATCTGGATGACCACAGTTTGGAGACCACTGACTTTGATAAAAAAGAAAAAAAAAAGAAAAAAAGATATTCATGGTTCTTAAGAAACAAATATAGCAAAAAATAACAATAAAAGCAATAAAAGTAAAAAAAAAAAAAATAAAGTAAAATAAAAAAAAGAATAAAAAGTAAAAAAAAACAATGACAGTAAAAATAAATAAATTAATAATACAAATAGAAACCAAAGTAAAAAAAATTATTAAATGCAAAAAATGTAAATATTTAAATATTAACAAAGTAATAATTTAAATATTTAAATATTAACAAAGTAATCATAATAGTAAAAACAAATAATAAAACAAAAATAAAGAATAGTAAGAAACCAAAGACATAAAAAAATGAAAAAAATAAATAAATAAAAATAGTAGATAGTAGAATACTAAAGTAAGTATAAGTAAAACAATTGTAAAAATGCAAACAGCAAAATAAAAAATGCATCTTTAAAGAATTGTAAACAACAACAAAAATATTAACTCAAATCATTAAAAAGTTAAAAAAATATATTTAATATAATAAAAAATATATTTGATCCTATTTTGTTACACTAAGAGATCACACATTTGTCATATTAATAAGATGATATAATATAAAATAAATATTTAATATAAAATGTAATATAATATAAAATAAATATTTAATATAAAATAAATAAGATAAAATGAAATATAAAATTTAATAAGATAAAATAAGCCCCTAATATCTGGGAACATTGTATTATGGGGGGCTCTGTGCAATTCTGTTCTACTAAGCAAATAATACAAGAAATAAGTTGTAAACATTTTGACAGATCTGCATTATAATGGGTGGAATGAACCTTTGTATTAGTAGTAATTCGTTTTTTGTTGTTGTTGTTGTTTTTTTTATTAAGTATACGCCCTATATATAAATGCTACCAGCAGATGTGTAGGTGACGATGCGTTGATGATTGTTTTTTCTCATTGCTCGCAGTCAGACGTGATATCATTTTGATCTAGGGCTCTCGTCCGGGCCTATGATCCTCCATCTTATTGGTTGATTACTTGAACCCCAAAGCCAGGAATCTCACTATCCACAGGGACCCCACCTCAGTTTACTGTCCACAGGAACCCAACCACAGTTTACTGTCCACAGGGACCCCACCTCAGTTTACTATCCACAGGGACCCCACCTCAGTTTACTGTCCACAGGGACCCCACCTCAGTTTACTGTCCACAGGGACCCCACCTCGGTTCTAGGCCTCCGTAGCAGAGGAGAATACATTAACTTTTTAGTTATCTTTTGGGGGCATGTAGTAAACGGATATTTGTAATAGTAAGGCTGTGGGGGGCAGAGGACAACACTGGGGGTCCCGCCAATCACCACTGAAATGAATGGACACTATAGGACAGTAGCCTACACAAATGAGATAATGGGGGCCCATAGAATAGCTTAGGCAGGGCCCTATTGGGTTTTGCTCCCCAGGACAGAAGGGTTTGCTGTTTGTTTTCTCTAAAAGGGGTACTCCGGTGCTCAGAGTTTGGCACAAACTGTTCCGAACGCTGGGGCGGGCAGCTCGTGACGTCATATGCAAGGCTCGTGACGCCCCCTCAATGCAAGTCTATGGGAAGGGGCGTGATGAATGTCACGCCCCCTCCCATAGACTTGCCTTGATGGGGGCGTGATGTCATGAAGGGGCAGGGTTATGACGTCACAAGCTCCAGTGTTCGGGAACAGTTTGTTCCAAACGCTGAGCAGCGGAGTACCCCCGTAAACAACCTTGGATTGACCCTTAGGACAGTTTCTTTCCCCTATTAACAAGGTGAGTGGGACCAACCAGGGCTTGCGGACTCCTTGGGGCCCCATAGCAGCCACATGGTCATGGCCTGCCTCAATGGTATGTACGTGCTCCGAGGAGCTCGGACCAGGCCCAAATGCCAATCTGACTTCTATGACAATAAAGTTCTTGACCTTTCACTCATTGTAACCAAAGTTCAGAAGGCGAAACATTGTAACGTCACCTCCCGCTTGGGCTGTGGATCGGGCCCCAGAATAAGACGGTTGTCAAGGAAAACTTTTGTATCTATACTATTCTTGTATACAAGTTATATAGCGTTTGTTGGTCTGAAAACTCACTAGCGCCCCTAGTGTTCAGATCTCTGCCGATACAATGCAGCAAAGGGGGGAAAGGGGGGCATCATTATCATGTAAGGGGAAAAGGGCAGGTAACAGAGACACCGGTTATATGCGCGGTCTGAGTGGTAAAAAACAGAACTATTTTTTTGTATATTTATAATATTTATTTATTTTGTTTATTTTAGTTTTATTATTATTATTTGTAGATTATTTTTATGTAATATTTTATTTATGTTATTGTTTTTCTTTAGACTCTTTTTGTGAATCTAAATATTTCAGTATTATTGTTGTTCTATTATTTGTAGATTATTTTAACTTAAGTTTTTTTATGTATTTTTTTTATGATTTTTTATTTTTTTTATATATATAATGTAGTGCAGGGGTCTTCAAACTAGGGATCTCCAGTTGTTGCAACAGCTGGAGGTCCACAGTTCGGAGACCACTTATGTAGTGTCTTATTATAGATTTCATTTTGTCTACTATTTACCCTATATAGTTTTTATTATTTTACTGTATTTTTTATTTTATCATATTTAAAATTTTATTTTTATAATATTATTATTATTATTATTATATCATTTATTTTAGCTACTATTTATATATTTTTATAGTTTTTTTATTTTACTGTATTTTATTTTAAATTTATATTTTTATTATTTTTATTATATTATTATATGATTATTATTATACATTCTTTTATTAACATTACTATTCTTATAATTGTAATTATTTTACTGTATTATGTGTGCGGTATATTTTTATAATATTATTATTATTATAGATTATTTTATTTACATCGCTGTTTATATATTTTTATTTTTTTACTACATTTTATTTATTTGATAATTTTGATATTTTTATTTTTTATACTATTATCATTATTATTATAGATTTTTTAGATTTATCTTACTATTTATATATTTGTATTACGGTATTTTTTTATTAGTTTACTCTATTTTATTCATATATTATTATGATATTTGCCTATTTATTTTTAGATTATATGTTATATAATTTAAAATTTTTATTAGTAGAAGAATTTTTAGCATTTCTGCTTAAGATCTGTTCAGTTTTGTAAATTTTATTTTTTTTGTTAACCAAAACCAGGAGTGGGATTTTAGGATTTTACAGGCTCCCATGTCAGTTTCACATTCCTCCCCATAAAGTTTTTGTCAGTCCGAGGACTATAAATCCGGCAGCAGTGATAGGTGCGTTTCCTCTGTTATCCTGCAGGGAGAGCCCAAGACCCTGGCAATGCTGCGCTGTGTTCCTGGCTTCCCCCCCAGATGCAGCAGAGCGTGCTGAAGGTGTTGGCCCCTAAATCCCTACATTAGGAGCCGTCACGTTTCTGCATTTCATCTGCTCCGCGTATTATTTCATTTCCTCCAAGGTTTTGGAAAAAAAACAGAAAATTATGTAAAGAGCGAAAATCGGGGGAAGAGAATCCAGAGGGAGAAACGGGAACGTCCTGTAAGAATGCCAAACCTTGTCCGATACCGCCCTGTGACATCAGACTCCATACAATGTATCCAGAAAGTATTCACACCCCTTCACTATATACAATGTATCCAGAAAGTATTCACACCCCTTCACTATATACAATGTATTCAGAAAGTATTCAGATCCCTTCACTATATACAGTGTATTCAGACCCCTTCACTATATACAATGTATCCAGAAAGTATTCAGACCCCGGTATGGTATTGGGCAGGTGATGGGCAGTGCCTGGTTTTCCCCAGACATGATGCTGCCCCCACCATGATCACTGTAGGGATGGTATTGGGCAGGTGATGGGCAGTGCCTGATTTCCTCCAGACATGATGTTGCCCCCACCATGATCACTGTAGGGATGGTATTGGGCAGGTGATGGGCAGTGCCTGGTTTCCCCCAGACATGATGCTGCCCCCACCATAATCACTGTAGGGATGATATTGGGCAGATGATGGGCAGTGCCTGGTTTCCTCCAGACATGATGCTGCCCCCACCATAATCGCTGTAGGGATGATATTGGGCAGATGATGGGCAGTGCCTGGTTTCCTCCAGACATGATGCTGCCCCCACCATGATCACTGTAGGGATGGTATTGGGCAGGTGATGGGCAGTGCCTGGTTTCCTCCAGACATGATGCTGCCCCCACCATGATCACTGTAGGGATGGTATTGGGCAGGTGATGGGCAGTGCCTGGTTTCCTCCAGACATGATGCTGCCCCCACCATGATCACTGTAGGGATGGTATTGGGCAGGTGATGGGCAGTGCCTGGTTTCCTCCAGACATGATGCTGCCCCCACCATGATCACTGTAGGGATGGTATTGGGCAGGTGATGGGCAGTGCCTGGTTTCCTCCAGACATGATGCTGCCCCCACCATGATCACTGTAGGGATGGTATTGGGCAGGTGATGGGCAGTGCCTGGTTTTCCCCAGACATGATGCTGCCTCCACCATGATCACTGTAGGGATGGTATTGGGCAGGTGATGGGCAGTGCCTGATTTCCTCCAGACATGATGTTGCCCCCACCATGATCACTATAGGGATGGTATTGGGCAGGTGATGGGCAGTGCCTGGTTTCCCCCAGACATGATGCTGCCCCCACCATAATCACTGTAGGGATGATATTGGGCAGATGATGGGCAGTGCCTGGTTTCCTCCAGACATGATGCTGCCCCCACCATAATCGCTGTAGGGATGATATTGGGCAGATGATGGGCAGTGCCTGGTTTCCTCCAGACATGATGCTGCCCCCACCATGATCACTGTAGGGATGGTATTGGGCAGGTGATGGGCAGTGCCTGGTTTCCTCCAGACATGATGCTGCCCCCACCATGATCACTGTAGGGATGGTATTGGGCAGGTGATGGGCAGTGCCTGGTTTCCTCCAGACATGATGCTGCCCCCACCATGATCACTGTAGGGATGGTATTGGGCAGGTGATGGGCAGTGCCTGGTTTCCTCCAGACATGATGCTGCCCCCACCATGATCACTGTAGGGATGGTATTGGGCAGGTGATGGGCAGTGCCTGGTTTCCTCCAGACATGATGCTGCCCCCACCATGATCACTGTAGGGATGGTATTGGGCAGTGCCTGGTTTCCCCCAGACATGATGCTGCCTCCACCATGATCACTGTAGGGATGGTATTGGGCAGGTGATGGGCAGTGCCTGGTTTCCCCCAGACAATATGCTGCCCCCACCATGATCACTGTAGAGATGCTATTGGGCAGGTGATGAGCAGTGCCTGGTTACCCCCAGACATGATGCTGCCCCCACCATGATCACTGTAGAGATGGTACTCTTGATGGGCAGTACCTGGTTTCCTCCAGACATGATGCTGGAAGTTTCTTCCATCTGCACACAGGATGTTTGGGGCTCAGCCAGAGTGACCATTGGGTTCTTAGTCTCCTCTCTTACCAAGACCCTTCTCCCCCATTACTTAGTTTGGGGGGTGACAGCTCTAGGAAGAGTCCTGGTTGTTCCTTCTCCTTCCATATGAGAATTATTGAGGACACGGAGCTCTTGGGAACTTTCAGTGCAATAGAAATAGTTTTGTTCCCTTCTGCACACAATCCTTTTCCTATTCTGTATATATGGACATTGCACAGTACCCCTTCTCTGTCCTGGATGTGTGTAATGCTCTATGTGCACAGTACCACTTCTCTGTTCTGGATAAGAGTAATGCTCTATGGGCACAGTACCACTTCTCCGTCCTGTATTGTGGGTGTATTGATCTATGTGCACAGTGCCACGTCTCTGTCCTGGATGGGTGTAATGCTCTATGTGCACAGTACCACTTCTCTGTCCTGGCTGGATGTAGTTCTCTATGTGCACAGTACCACTTCTCTGTCCTGTATGCTGGATGTAATGACCTATGTGCACAGTACCACCTCTCTGTCCTGTATACTGGGTCTAATTCTCAGGTGGATCCAATTTGCAGGTGTGTCTCGTTTGTGAGAGTCAGTGCTCTGCTGGGAGGCGATCTGTGTGGCTCCTGGTTCCTGCTCCCTTCTGTCTGGGGGGGGGGTAGGTTCCTGGGATGCAGGAGGAAAGCAAGTCCCAGGCCTCTGGTTCCCGGAGTAGGCCGGCGGGGACGGAGGACGCACAGCGACCGGCCTGTTCGTAGGGGGTAAGGAGATCTGGTGGGGGGAAGCAGCAATGTTTCTCCTGCCCCCCTCCCTGTGAAGACATGGATGTGAAGGATTGGGGGGTGCGAAGATCCCAGGAGCCTGTGAGTGACTTTACCTCCAGAATCGCTTATTTTCTGCAAGCATTTAAAACTAATGGCAAAGAGCTCAGCAGGTTGCGTGCAGAGCTGAGATGCGCTCGAGTGCGGGCAAACACCGCGACCGGAAATAAGCACACAGAAGCTAATAAGGACATTACTAAGATCAAGTCCGAGATTAACATCGTGGAGAAAAAAAATACGGACATTCAAAACAACGGGGGCCCCTTCATGGAGAAGCTCCTTAATCAGGAGAGGTTTGAGGAGATGAAGGGGTTAAATGACCCCATGGCTGAGGAGGATGGTGACCCCATTAACACCCAGGAGACATCGCAGGGGTCTCAGAGCGGGATCTGCCCCGGACAAGGACCACCAGCCTCAGCACCAGGACCCCGGAGGAGCTCGGAGGAGGAGAGCAGTGACTCCAGGGGGAGACTGATGGCGGTCATCAGAGAGATGGAGTCTCCAGTACGATTGGAGCGGTTCACGTTCGGAGAAGACCCTGTACCGAATGAGGAGGAGAGGAGGAGGAGAAAGAGAAAAAGTGATACGAAAAGGGGTGAGTCGTTGTCATTTTCTTATGTCCCCCTTTCCCCAGCTCCACCTAGCCAGGGCCCTGCGGTGGGTTCTGTGCAGGGGAAGAGCAGTGGGCAGAGTATGAAGGTCCCTACGGGAAAGTCATGTGACACTGTTTCAATTTGTAGTAGCGATAAGAGTGTCGGGGCGTTTTCGGCTGGGAAGCCGGACATGTCTGGTGAGGTCAGCAGCCCAGCGGGAGGCTGCCTTTCTTCGGCACCGGGCCAGGGCAAGGCGGGCAGAGGTAAAGCTTTGGTCCCGGTGCCGGAGATGAGGAACAAGGGCTGAGATAAGCAGCGCCATGGGGCGCACAGTGGTAAGGCAGGCTCCGCGGAGGGGTCTGCAGCCGGTGTGGTTTCTGCTGTCGGGGTGTCACCTGCAGAGGCTTCTCGAGGGGGAACCTCATCTGCGGTTGGGGCAGGTGGCACCTCGACAGGGATAATTAAACCGGCCAGGGCCGGACTGGCGATGGCGGCCGCTAAGGCTATGGAAAATACTAAGGGGACTGTTCTCAAACCCATGAGGACTGGAGGTTCAGTGGACTATATTTCAGAGACTGTTCTTGCATCTGGACGGCCTCCTGCCCCAAATGACTTTCCTGTGGCCGGTGAAGAAGAGGGGGTTCCTGACCAGTCAGAGTCTGTTATTGGGGCGGGGCAAGACTGGTCAGGAGCACCCGATGAAGCTGAGGTCACATCTGTAAATAATGTACATATGGGGGATCTGTCTGTGGGGTCTGGTCCAGGACTGAATGGAGGTGTGAATGGGGGAGAGGGAGTGAGGGAGGATGATGACAGGATGGATGGAGGGGATGTGAGTGCGAGAGGGGGGGAGTGTATGGCTTCTGTGGAGAGTGATGTTGGTCCGTCTGAACCCCAGGCATCGGTGCCCACTAGGAGTTATGCCAGTGTTGCTGCCGGGGCAATTGGGTCTCATGGGAATCCTGCACCTTCTGGTCCTGGGCATAGTGACCTTCAGAGGCGCTTTCTGGAGGCCTTGCGGAGGGGATATAAATCTATCACTGTAGAGGATAGAGAGGTAGAACTGTCCTTTTGGATTGAGAGGCACGGCCTCGGGGCCTTCCGAGAGCAAAGGAGAGGGGAGGGGTCATGGTCAATCCCCACAGCTGGGTCTGGGGTCCCCAGGAGGAATGTGGTCCGTCTTAGGTGGAGGGGCAATGATACTTGTTCAAACAGGACAAAGGTGGTAGAGCTCCTCCTCAAGATGGATTTCAGGGCGGGTGACATCTTTGCCCTGTTACATCCTCATGGTACCCCATTTTTCGATGTCAGCTTCGTCCGGGCTGAAGGGCTTGAGCTCTTTTGGTCTCGGTACGAGCTGGCAAAGATGGCACCCGAGTGGCGAGATTTTTCTGTCCAGGCAATTTCTCAAGAAAGTGACGGTATTAACATGTAACGAATCTCTTTCTTGCATAGACATCATGATCTGGATTGGGCATTATGGAGAGGTGGTCAGCATTCCCCAGAAGAACAGGGATGAATTCGGTATCTGGTCGGGGGCCTGGACCTTCATGGTCAAGTTGAAGTTTTCAGGTAATTCTGTCACCCACATTCCATCCTCCACTTTTCTGGGGAAGGACAGGATCCTGGTTTTCTACCAGGGACAGCCGAAGTTCTGCCATAGGTGCGGTGACCCGACACACTTCAGCGCACAATGTAAGGTCCAGAAGTGCGCGTTGTGTGGAGGGTAAGGACATCTCGCCGCAACCTGTGGGAACATTCGTTGTCACCTGTGTGGGGACCTCGGTCACCCCTTCAGCCGCTGTGCGGTCTCTTTTGCCAATGCGGTGGAATCTCCAGCCGGGGTTAGCAGAGATACTGACTTCGCTGGGGAGGGTACCGGCGGAGGCGGGGAGACTACGGGTCCAAGGAAGAAAAGAATGACACCTTCTAGGCTGAGGTGTTTGGAGGCAAGCCAAAGGGAAAGGGAAGGGGCTCCTCAGGTGGCAGCTGAGGGGCTTTACCTGACCCTGAGATGGTGGATTCTGCTGAGGACCTGAGTGATGGTGGGCTGGAGGAGGAGAAAAGGCCATCACTGCTACCTCCTCTCCAGGAGAGAGTATGGATGAGGAGAGCAGAGAGTGGCTAAAGAATAAGAGAAAATCGGGTGCCAGAAAAAAGAGGGGAAAGAGGAGGAAGGAGTCCCCTTCTTTAGAGTGGGATAATTCAGTCTCCCTCACCCTCGTTCAGGCACCAGCGGAAGGATCTACCGTTTCCCCTCTGGTAGATAGCCCTTACCGGTACCAAGTCCTCAGGCATGACATCTCTTCCTCTGATGAGGAGGCCGGGGACAAGGTGCCGGTGTCTGAAGTGAGGCCTTCTAGGAGCGTCAAGTCCTCCTCTCTGGTAATGGGGGGGGGGGGCTGTCCCTGGACCAGGTGGGGTGCAGGAGGTGACCTCTGAAAAAGAGGGACACTCTGTAAATTCTGTAAATATGAATATGTCTCTGTGCTTAAAAAGGGGGAATGTGGGTAAATCTGATGATGACACTAAGGAAAAGGGAGGGGGAGGGAAGAAGAGGGCTGTCTAGCTTGATCACACATGATGGCGGCACCCTCCCCGTTGACGCTGGCGAGTATTAATGTCGCCAGCATAAAGTCAGATGCGGCAAGATTTGCGGCCTTTGATTTTCTCGGCCGAATTGAGGCCAACATTTTATTTTTGCAGGAGACCAGGTTAACAGATCTAACCGCTATCCATAAGGCGAAGCGTGAGTGGCGCCATGGGCCCTCTCACTGGTCTCTTGCGGCCCAGCCGTATAGCGGGGTGGCGGTTCTTTTTAAAACCGCTCAGGTAGAATGCAGATGTGTAATCGAGCTAGAAATGGGGAGATGTCTGGTATTAGACGTCCTCATGAAGGGACAAGAGCTCCGCCTTATAAACATCCATGGTCCACAGACTAGGTGGGACCAGAAAAGTCTCTTTATGAGGATTAAGCCCCTACTTTTTACTAGCCGATAGGTCATCTTTGGAGGAGACTTTAATACTGTCGCAAGATCTCGTCATAGGGGAGGCTCCAGAGATCGGCTAGATTACGATAGCGTCGCCTTGAATAGAATAGCTAGTGAGTCTTGCCTGGTGGATGTCCACATCCGGCACACCCCAGGTCACAGCGGGTTCACTTACTTTAGAGGTAGAGAGATTAGGTCTTGGATAAATAGTTTTTTTTTGAAGGAGGAGTCTGTCTCTTCACCTTTGCAGGTTGTTGAGGTAGAGTTCTCCGACCACTGTTTGATTATGTTCTCTTTGAATGTTTCAGAGACCCCCAGGATGGGAAGGGGATTGTGGAAGCTGAATTCGTCTCTCCTGGAAGTCAAGGAGATAAGACGGTCCTTTGAGGATTTTCTGCAGAGCCAGGTACCATTACTGGACTTATGCAGCACTAAGTCAGAGTGGTGGGAGATGTTCAAAAAACGGGCGGCGAGATTCTTCCGCCAGACTGCGAACCTTAGGAGTGTGAATAGGGATCGCCTCTATCAGGAACTAATGAGGAAACTTGAGGTTCTGGTATCGACTGGAGGTGACCGAGAGGAAATCTCCAGAGTGAAATCTTTGCTAAAGAATTGCCAGTATGATAGACACGCATCTTTGGTTTTTGAGAGGGATTTCGGGAAGTAGCGCTTGCCCGACCCTTGCCGGAGCTGTAAGATGTCAGTGGATTGTAAGATCGAGACCGGCCTGATCGATAGTACAGGATCACTGAACAAGTCCAGATCGGGGATCCTGGAGGTCGTCAGAGCCTTTTACTCACACCTCTTGGGAAAGAGGGATCTAGATCGGGGCAGGATGTCGACTTTCCTGGCTGATGCCATTTCCCAGTCAGGAGTAGACCTCTCTCTTAATGTTTTGACAGAGAAGATCAGAGAAGAGGAAGTGAAGCTGGCGATTGAGAGGCTTGCCCTCAAAAAGTCGCCAGGGCCGGATGGCTTAATATTCGAGTTTTATAAGACCTTTAAGGACACTTTGGTTCCCCTCTTGACTGAGGTAATAAATGAGTGTCTATCCTTGGGCACTCTGCCGATGTCAATGAGGAGGTCGGCTCTGATCATCCTGTCAAAGGGTAAAGACTCGTCCCGCATTGAGAATTGGTGTCCCATAGCGCTTCTCAATGTGGACAGAAAGATACTGGCAAGAGTGCTCTTCAACAGGTTGGGGAAATTTGCACCCCAGCTCCTTTCGGGGTCCCAGCACTGCTCTGTTCCCTGTCGTAGCACTTTTAGTGCGGTGCTGGGTGTCCGCGAGGCCGTGGAGCAGGGTCGGGCTGGTCACTGGAAGGGGTTTCTGCTGTTCTTGGACCAGGCAAAGGCTTTTGATCGAGTTGATCATAAGTATCTCTGGTCCACTCTTTTGAAATACGGTCTGCCAGGGGGGTTTGTGGATTGGCTGAGAAGATTGTATGCAGGGGCTGAGACTTTTCCATTGGTAAACGGTTGGGTGTGCCGCCCTTTTGGGGTGGAGTCTGGTGTGCGTCTAGGCTGTCCGTTAAGCCCTTTGCTTTATGTGTTCACGATCGACCCCTTCATTCTAAGGATCGATCGGGGACTGTTGGCAGGGGTGAGGATGGACCCGGCGGTGCCAGATTCTGCCTTAAGGGTAGTGGCATACGCTGATGACGTCTCCATTTTTGTCTCTTCGCAAGGAGAGGCAGAGTGGGTGATGTCGGAGGTGGATTGCTACTCTGAGGCATCCAGGTCTAAGATCAACCGGGACAAGTGCAAAAGTCTTTGGTTGGGAGGTGGAGACCCTGAGTTTTGTCTCCCGGACACCCTCCTTGTGCCCCAGGAATCTGCAAAAATTCTGGGCATCGAATTTGGTCCTGGGGATTACCCCACACGAAATTGGAAAAGCAGACTGGAAGATGTCTCCAAAAGAGTGGAACAGTGGAAAGGTTGGTCTTTCTTGATCGGGTCTTTCTTGCTCCCGTTGTTAATCTATTTGGGCAATGTCAGCCTTTTGCCAGAACCTCTCTGGGCCCGGGTATACAGTCTGTTCTTCCTAATGTTGTGGGGGAACAGACTGAACCTAATTAAGAGGGAGGTGACTTACCGCACAAGGAGACTAGGCGGATTGGGTATGGTCAACCCGGTGGTATTCCTAGAGAATACCTTTTTAAAGACCAATATATCAAACCTCTGGACAGAGAGGGCTCCTCCGTGGGTTGCAGGAGATGGTTTCAGCCTTTCTTCCAGGAATGGGAGAGAGGTGGTCAAGTGAAGGATCTTCGCACGCCACACGGGCATCTCCTGACTTATGCTGCACTGGTTCTGAAGGTCATCAGGAAGTGGGGGCTGGGGATGTGGGAGGTAAGAACTCTGCCGAGGAAAATCCTCGATAACAGGGTCTTGCTGACTCATTTCCAGAAACCACTGGCCCTCAAGGATTGCCCAGGTCGGGATCAAGGGATTGGGTTGACTCTTTTAAATTCACCTAGGATCCCCTTGAAGTTTTGGGACTTGGTCTGGCGAGGCTTCCATGGTAAGCTATATGTAAGGGGCAATCTGAAGTACAGGAACTCCAATGAAAAGGGTTGTCCCCGGGAGGAGTGTGGGGGTGTGCTGGAGGACATGGACCACTTCCTGCTTCAGTGCCCTTTTAATATAGAGGTATATCAAAGGGTGGGAGCTTCCATCGGCTGGCCGCGGCTGTCTGCCCTTTCCTATGCTGGGTGGCTTTATGGGGCTTTCAAAGATCTGGGTGTCCGGGACCGGTGCACTTCTTTTTTAATTAGTGTAGTGGTCAGGTATCACACGTGGCAAGCGAGGTGTTTAGTGTCGACGAGACAGAAAATCCTCCCCGTGGACGAGGTTTGTAGGAACACTGTCGGTGACCTGGTGAAGGTTCGTTCTTTGGAGTATGAAAGGTTGGGGGCATTTGCAGCCTCTTCCCTGTGGAGGGGGTTCACCTTTAAGGTGCCCTAACCGAGTAATCTCCTCCCTGGTGATGGGCTGAAGCTGTCACCAGACATTTTTGTTTTGTTTTGATCAAGATGAAAAGATGTAGGTGGCTTACAGACATTGAACCGGTGCCCTGAGGGGTTGGTGCTATGGTGTAGGGACTGTATATATGTATAGGGGTTGTATATGTATAGGGGTTGTAAATATGTATAGGGTTTGTATATTGTATAAGGGTTGTATATATGCATAAGAGTATTATGAATAAGGTTATAATATTTGATTTATATTTTGTGTATATTTTTGTGTAGGTTATAGGGAAGGTGGGGGATATTATGAGTAAATTCTTATTTTGTTATTGATTATTGTTTTTGTGTGTGTATATTATATATATAAAAAAAAAATGTTACATAGTAAGTACGGTCGAAAAAAGACATATGTCCATCAAGTTCAACCAGGGAATTAAGGGGTAGGGGTGTGGCGCGATATTGGGGAAGGGATGAGATTTTATATTTCTTCATAAGCATTAATCTTATTTTGTTCCAGGAATGTATCTAATCCTGTTTTAAAGCTGTTAATTTTTCCTGCTGTGACCAGTTCCTGAGGTAGAATGTTCCATAAGTTCACAGTTCTCATGGTAAAGAAGGCGTGTCGCCCCTTGAGACTAAACTTTTTCTTCTCCAGACGGAGGGAGTGCCCCCTCGTCCTTTGGGGGGGTTTAACCTGGAACAGTTTTTCTCCATATTTTTTGTATGGGCCATTAATATACTTATATACGTTTATCATATCCCCCCTTAAACGTCTCTTCTCAAGACTAAACAATTGTAACTCCTTTAATCGCTCCTCATAGCTAAGATGTTCCATTCCCCATATTAGTTTAGTCGCGCGTCTCTGCACCCTTTCCAACTCCGCAGTGTCCCTTTTATGGACAGGTGCCCAAAACTGAACAGCATATTCCAGGTAAGGCCGTACCAATGATTTATAAAGGGGGAGTATTATGTCCCTGTCCCTTGAGTCCATGCCTCTTTTGATACATGACAATATCCTGCCGGCTTTGGAAGCAGCAGCCTGACATTGTGCTATTCTGTAGTCTGTGATCTACAAGTACAGCCAGATCCTTCTCTACCAGTGACTCTGCCAGTTTAATCCTCCTAAGACATACGACGCATGCAGGTTATAAGTATACACAGCCCCCCTCTATATACACAGCCCCCCTCTATATACACAGCCCCCCTCTATATACACAGCCCTCCTAAGACATACGACGCATGCAGGTTATTAGTACCCAGATGCATAACTTTACATTTATCCACATTGAACCTCATTTGCCAAGTGGATGCCCAGACACTTAGTCTATCCAAGTCATCTTGTAACTTATGCACATCCTCTATAGACTGTACCCCCCCCTCTATATACACAGCCCCCCTCTATATACACAGCCCCCCTCTATATACACAGCCCCCCTCTATATACACATCCTCTATAGACTGTACCGTGCTACAAAGCTTGGTGTCATCTGCAAAGATAGAAACAGAGCTGTTAATACCATCCTCTATATATACACAGCCCCCCTCTATATACACAGCCCCCCTCTATATACAGAGCTGTTAATACCATCCTCTATATCATTGATAAATAAATTAAACAGCAGCGGGCCCAGTACAGAACCTTGGGGTACACCACCAATAACCGGGGACCAATCAGAGTACGAATCATTGACCACCACTCTCTGGGTACGATCCATGAGCCAGTGTTCAATCCAGTTACAAACTAAAATTTCCAAACCCAAAGACCTTAACTTACCTGTCAGACGTCTATGAGGGACAGTATCAAATGCTTTAGCAAAATCCAGAAACACTATATCCACAGCCATTCCTCTATATACACAGCCCCCCTCTATATACACAGCCCCCCTCTATATACACAGCCCCCCCTCTATATACACAGCCCCCCCTCTATATACACAGCCCCCCTCTATATACACAGCCCCCCTCTATATACACAGCCCCCCCTCTATATACACAGCCCCCCTCTATATACACAGCCCCCCTCTATATACACAGCCCCCCTCTATATCCACAGCCATTCCTCTGTCAAGGCTTCTACTCACCTCTTCATAAAAGCAAATTAGATTGGTTTGACAACTTCTATCCTTAGTAAACCCATGCTGGCTATCACTTATAATACAATTATCCCCTATGTATTCCTGTATGTAATCCCTTATAAGTCCTTCAAACAATTTACCCACAATGCACGTTAAACTTGCCGGTCTATAGTTTCCTGGGGAAGACCTAGAGCCCTTTTTGAAGATTGGCACCACATTCGCCTTGCGCCAGTCCCTTGGCACAATACCAGACACCAGAGAATCTCTAAATATCATGAACAGGGGTACAGATATTACTGAATATGTTGTATAGGTATATGTTCTGTGTGTGTATAGGTATGTGATGTGTATATAGGTTGTGGTGTATATAGTTATATAGGTTTGTGGTGTATATATAGTTATATGGATTTGGTGTGTATATATAGTAATGTGGTGTGTGTGTGTGTGTATATATATATAGGTATGTAGTGTGTGTATATAGGTATGTAGTGTGTGTATATAGGTATGTAGTGTGTGTGTATATATATGTATGTAGTGTGTGTGTATATATATATATGTATGTAGTGTGTGTGTGTGTATATAGGTATGTAGTGTGTGTGTGTGTATATAGGTATGTAGTGTGTGTGTGTATATATATGTATGTAGTGTGTGTGTGTATAGGTATGTGATGTGTATATAGGTTGTGGTGTATATAGTTATATAGGTTTTTTGGTGTATATATAGTTATATGGATTTGTTGTGTATATATAGTAATGTGGTGTGTGTGTGTGTGTGTGTATATATATATAGGTATGTAGTGTGTGTATATAGGTATGTAGTGTGTGTGTATATATATGTATGTAGTGTGTGTGTATATAGGTATGTAGTGTGTGTGTATATATATGTATGTAGTGTGTGTGTATATATATATGTATGTAGTGTGTGTGTATATATAGGTATGTAGTGTGTGTGTATATAGGTATGGAGTGTGTGTGTGTATATATGTATGTAGTGTGTGTGTATATAGGTATGGAGTGTGTGTGTGTATATATGTATGTAGTGTGTATATATAGGTATGTAGTGTGTGTGTATATATATAGGTATGTAGTGTGTGTATATAGGTATGTAGTGTGTATATATATGTATGTAGTGTGTGTGTGTATATAGGTATGGAGTGTGTGTGTGTATATATATGTATGGAGTGTGTGTTGTCCTGGACCAGAAGGGATTTTGTTTGTGTTTGTGATATTATGATTTGTTATGTATTAGGTTTATTTATGTTCATTTGATTATCATTGTTATGGATGTTATGTTGGTTTATGTTTTGTACTTTATATAAAATGAAAGAGTTTCTCTATGTGCACAGTACCACTTCTCTGTCCTGTATGCTGTTTGTAATCCTCTATGTGCACAGTACCACTTCTCTGTCCTGCATGCTGGGTGTAATGACCTATGTGCACAGTACCACTTCTCTGTCCTGTATGCTGTTTGTAATCCTCTATGTGCACAGTACCACTTCTCTGTCCTGTATGCTGGGTGTAATGACCTATGTGCACAGTACCACTTCTCTGTCCTGTATGCTGGGTGTAATGACCTATGTGCACAGTACCACTTCTCTGTCCTGCATGCTGGATGTAATGACCTATGTGCACAGTACCACTTCTCTGTCCTGCATGCTGGGTGTAATGACCTATGTGCACAGTACCACTTCTCTGTCCTGTATGCTGGGTGTAATGACCTATGTGCACAGTACCACTTCTCTGTCCTGCATGCTGGATGTAATGACCTATGTGCACAGTACCACTTCTCTGTCCTGCATGCTGGGTGTAATGACCTATGTGCACAGTATCACTTCTCTGTCCTGTATGCTGGGTGTAATGACCTATGTGCACAGTACCACTTCTCTGTCCTGTATGCTGGATTTAATGACCTATGTGCACAGTACCACTTCTCTGTCCTGTATTCTGGGTTTAATGCTCTATGTGCACAGTACCACTTCTCTGTCCTGGCAGTTCCTGGCCCAGATGGTGCCTGTTTTCCTCTCACCCGCCTGCTGATGCCCTGGTGTCCCCCTGGGGGGCGCTGCCATCGTTACATTAATTACAGGGGAGCGGCGATTAGTCGCAGACGTAAAAGTAAAAACACATAATAGGTGAAATCCCCGGGGGTGCACCCGCAGCACATGACAGCTGAGCCCCCCCCTGTGCCAGCCTCGCCAGCCTCCGCATTAACCCCTAGTGTGACCTCACCTCTGACCTCCCCTCATGGGCACCGGGATCAGTGCTCTTACAACCTGTGCAGAGAAAAAGTTGCTGAGTTGCCCATAGCAACCAATCAGATGGCTGCTTTCATTTTGCAGAGGCCTTTTCAAAAGTGAAAGTAGCCATCTGATTGGTTGCTATGGGCAACTCGGCGACAATCTACCCTTTGGTGCTGCTGGGCAGACTGTTTCCTGTTCCAGATCTTGCAAAACTACAACTCCCAGCATGCCCGGACAGCCAACGGCTGTCCGGGCATGCTGGGAGTTGTAGTTTTGCAACATCTGGAGGGCCACAGTTTGGAGACTACTGGCCTATATGCCCACTCCTCTTCTTAAATACTCTGCGCCACTGTGAAAGTGGTTAGCTGTGTAATGTTATCTGACTACAGATGGCGCGGCGGTGTCTTCGGGCTCTAATCCGTGTATAATAAGAGGCTGGTGGGGGGGGGGGGGGGAGGGGGTAGCGGTAACTGATCAGGGGAGCAGATGTCGTCGTTAATTGCGACAAATTACATCACAGAGGCCTTTTCCTGAGAGCTCCTCCATGTCTGATGTCCCCCCCCACCCCCCCTACACTTGAGAAAACGCTGTACGCCGACAATGATGTGAGCTATCCAGGAATAAGAAAAACAGAGCTGATTTCTTCTAAAAACAGCGCCACCCTTGTCCTCAGGTCATGTGTGGTATTACAACTATGGCTCCATTTTTTTAGCACGACTTCAGAAGTAGTAGCAGCAGTATGGAGGTTATTATAGAGCAGCAATAGGCTGTATAAATTATTCAAGAAGAGAAAAGCAGAGCTGATTTCTTCTAAAAACAGCGCCACCCTTGTCCTCAGGTCGTGTGTGGTATTACAACTATGGCTCCATTTTTTAGCACGACTTCAGAAGTAGTAGCAGCAGTAGGGAGGTTATTATAGAGCAGTAATAGGCTGTATAAATTATTCACGAATAGAAAAGCAGAGCTGATTTCTTCTAATAACAGCGCCACCCTTGTCCTCAGGTCGTGTGTGGTATTACAACTATGCCTCCATTTTATAGCACACCTTCAGAAGTAGTAGCAGCAGTATGGAGGTTATTATAGAGCAGTAATAGGCTGTATAAATTATTCAAGAATAGAAAAGCAGAGCTGATTTCTTCTAAAAACAGCGCCACCCTTGTCCTCAGGTCGTGTGTGGTATTACAACTATGGATCCATTTTTTTAGCACAACTTCAGAAGTAGTAGCAGCAGTATGGAGGTTATTATAGAGCAGTAATAGGCTGTATAAATTGTTCACGAATAGGAAAGCAGAGCAGATTTCTTCTGAAAACAGCGCCACCCTTGTCCTCAGGTTGTGTGTGGTATTACAACTATGGCTCCATTTTATAGCACACCTTCAGAAGTAGTAGCTTCAGTATGGAGGTTATTATAGAGCAGCAATAGGCTGTATAAATTATTCAAGAATAGAAAAGCAGAGCTGATTTCTTATAAAAACAGTGCCACTCTTGTCCTCAGGTCGTGTGTGGTATTACAACTATGGCTCCATTTTTTAGCACACCTTCAGAAGTAGTAGCAGCAGTATGGAGGTTATTATAGAGCAGCAATAGGCTGTATAAATTATTCACGAATAGAAAAGCAGAGCTGATTTCTTCTAATAACAGCGCCACTCTTGTCCTCAGGTCGTGTGTGGTATTACAACTATGCCTCCATTTTATAGCACACCTTCAGAAGTAGTAGCAGCAGTATGGAGGTTATTATAGAGCAGTAATAGGCTGTATAAATTATTCAAGAAGAGAAAAGCAGAGCTGATTTCTTCTAAAAACAGCGCCACCCTTGTCCTCAGGTCGTGTGTGGTATTACAACTATGGCTCCATTTTTTTAGCACAACTTCAGAAGTAGTAGCAGCAGTATGGAGGTTATTATAGAGCAGTAATAGGCTGTATAAATTGTTCACGAATAGGAAAGCAGAGCAGATTTCTTCTGAAAACAGCACCACCCTTGTCCTCAGGTTGTGTGTGGTATTACAACTATGGCTCCATTTTATAGCACACCTTCAGAAGTAGTAGCAGCAGTATGGAGGTTATTATAGAGCAGTAATAGGCTGTATAAATTATTCAAGAATAGAAAAGCAGAGCTGATTTCTTATAAAAACAGTGCCACTCTTGTCCTCAGGTCGTGTGTGGTATTACAACTATGCCTCCATTTTTTAGCACACCTTCAGAAGTAGTAGCAGCAGTATGGAGGTTATTATAGAGCAGCAATAGGCTGTATAAATTATTCACGAATAGAAAAGCAGAGCTGATTTCTTCTAATAACAGCGCCACCCTTGTCCTCAGGTCGTGTGTGGTATTACAACTATGCCTCCATTTTATAGCACACCTTCAGAAGTAGTAGCAGCAGTATGGAGGTTATTATAGAGCAGTAATAGGCTGTATAAATTATTCAAGAAGAGAAAAGCAGAGCTGATTTCTTCTAAAAACAGCGCCACCCTTGTCCTCAGGTCGTGTGTGGTATTACAACTATGGCTCCATTTTTTTAGCACAACTTCAGAAGTAGTAGCAGCAGTATGGAGGTTATTATAGAGCAGTAATAGGCTGTATAAATTGTTCACGAATAGGAAAGCAGAGCAGATTTCTTCTGAAAACAGCGCCACCCTTGTCCTCAGGTTGTGTGTGGTATTACAACTATGGCTCCATTTTATAGCACACCTTCAGAAGTAGTAGCAGCAGTATGGAGGTTATTATAGAGCAGTAATAGGCTGTATAAATTATTCAAGAATAGAAAAACAGAGCTGGTTTCTTCTAAAAACAGCGCCACTCTTGTCCTCAGGTCGTGTGTGGTATTACAACTATGCCTCCATTCTTTAGCACACCTTCAGAAGTAGTAGCAGCAGTATGGAGGTTATTATAGAGCAGCAATAGGCTGTATAAATTATTCAAGAATAGAAAAACAGAGCTGATTTCTTATAAAAACAGTGCCACTCTTGTCCTCAGGTCGTGTGTGGTATTACAACTATGCCTCCATTTTATAGCACACCTTCAGAAGTAGTAGCAGCAGTATGGAGGTTATTATAGAGCAGTAATAGGCTGTATAAATTATTCAAGAATAGAAAAGCAGAGCTGATTTCTTCTAAAAACAGCGCCACCCTTGTCCTCAGGTCGTGTGTGGTATTACAGCTATGGCTCCATTTTATAGCACACCTTCAGAAGTAGTAGCAGCAGTATGGAGGTTATTATAGAGCAGTAATAGGCTGTATAAATTATTCAAGAATAGAAAAGCAGAGCTGATTTCTTCTAAAAACAGCGCCACCCTTGTCCTCAGGTTGTGTGTGGTACTTCAACTATGGCTCCATTTTTTTTTAGCACACCTTCAGAAGTAGTAGCAGCAGTATGGAGGTTATTATAGAGCAGTAATAGGCTGTATAAATTATTCAAGAATGGAAAAGCAGAGCTGATTTCTTCTAAAAAACAGCACCACCCCTTGTCCTCAGGTCGTGTGTGGTATTACAACTATGGCTCCAGTTTTTAGCACAACTTCAGAAGTAGTAGCAGCAGTATGGAAGTTATTATAGAGCAGCAATAGGCTGTATAAATTATTCAAAAATCGAAAAACAGAGCTGATTTCTTCTAAAAACAGCACCACCCTTGTCCTCAGGTTGTGTGTGGTATTACAACTATGGCTCCATTTTTTTAGCACAACTTCAGAAGTAGTAGCAGCAGTATGGAGGTTATTATAGAGCAGTAATAGGCTGTATAAATTATTCAAGAATAGAAAAGCAGAGCTGATTTCTTCTAAAAACAGCGCCACCCTTGTCCTCAGGTCGTGTGTGGTATTACAACTATGGCTCCATTTTTTTTTAGCACAACTTCAGAAGTAGTAGCAGCAGTATGGAGGTTATTATAGAGCAGTAATAGGCTGTATAAATTGTTCACGAATAGGAAAGCAGAGCAGATTTCTTCTGAAAACAGCACCACCCTTGTCCTCAGGTTGTGTGTGGTACTTCAACTATGGCTCCATTTTTTTTAGCACAACTTCAGAAGTAGTAGCAGCAGTATGGAGGTTATTATAGAGCAGCAATAGGCTGTATAAATTATTCAAGAATAGAAAAGCAGAGCTGATTTGTTCTAAAAACAGCGCCACCCTTGTCCTCAGGTTGTGTGTGGTATTACAACTATGGCTCCATTTTTTTAGAACACCTTCAGAAGTAGTAGCCGCAGTATGGAGGTTATTATAGAGCAGTAATAGGCTGTATAAATTATTCAAGAATAGAAAAGCAGAGCAGATTTCTTCTGAAAACAGCGACACCCTTGTCCTCAGGTCGTGTGAGGTATTACAACTTGACTTCATTAACTTCAATGGAACTGAGCTGCAATACAGAACACAACCTGAGGACAGGGGTGGTGCAGTTTTTAGAAGAAATCAGCTCTGTCTTGGGTAACTACATTAATAGCGTATTCCATCACACAATCTATGTTGTGTCAGTCTGTCCTTATGTGCTCAGATCCCTCTTATTCCCTGATGGGACTGTACTATGGAGGTTTTCACTGCTCCGCCCCTTTCACTGTTTCTGGTATTTTTCACCAGTTTTCTCCTCTGCAGTCTCTTATTTTAAAGGGGTACTCCACTGGAAAAAATTTTTTAAATCAACTGGTGTCAGAAAGTTAAACAGATTTGTAAATTATTTTATTTAAAATATTAACCCTTCCAGCACTTATCAGCTACTGTATGCTCCAGAGGAAGTTCTTTTCTTTTTGAATTTCTTTTCTGTCTGACCACAGTGCTCTCTGCTGACACCTCTGTCCATGTCAGGAACTGTCTAGAGTAGAAGCAAATCCCCATAGCAATTCTATCCTGCTATCCTATTCTATGATGTTTTACAGCCTGAGGTGTGACGTTCCCCTTTTATGTAAACCCATGTGACTAATATACTGCTTCTTCCCTGTGAGAGGCATGTGGTATGTCAGGGGTTAATACAGCTTGATACACTTTAGCTTAAGATGATGTTTCTATGGGCATATAAGGGGTAATCCTGCTTGTTGCTCTTTAGGTAGAGGCAATAAGGTGTCTGGTATGGCAGGCACTGATCCTGCTTATTGCAGAGACAGTGAGGTGTCTGCAGCATCTAAGAGGTTAATCTCACTTGCTGGACATTAGCTGGAGACAGTGATATGTTGGTGGTATGTCAGGGGTTAATCTTGATTGTGTTTGGCACAATCCCACTTGCTCAGAAAAGGTAGAGGTGATAAGGTGTCTGTGGCATGTGAGGGGTTAATACCGCTTGGTGCACATTGGGTGAAGACTGTGTAGTGTCTGCGACATGTAAGGGTCCCGCTTGCTGACAGTAGGTGAAGATGATGAGCTGTCTGTGGTGTGATTAACCCCTCACATGCCACAACAACTCTGGTGTGCAAGGGGTTAATCCTGCTTGTGCACATTAGGCAGAGGCAATGAGGTGTCTGTGACATATGAGGGGTTAATCCCGCTAGCTCACATTAACAGGAGATGATGCATTGTCTTTGACATGTCAGGGGTAAATCCTGTTTGCTCACGTTAGGTAGGTGGTATGTGAGGGGTTAATCCTGCTTGCTCACATTATGTAGAGACAATGAGGTGTCTGTGATATGTCAGGGGTAATCCCGGTTGCTCTCATTAGGTAGAGGCCATAAGGTTCCTGTGGCATGTGAGGGGTTAATCTTGCTTGCTCACATTAGGTAGAGGCCATAAGGTTCCTGTGACATGTGAGGGGTTAATCTAGCTTTCTCACATTAGATAGAGGCCATAAGGTTCCTGTGACATGTGAGGGGTTAATCTTGCTTGCTCACGTTAGGTAGAGGCCATAAATTGTCTGGGACATGTAAAAAGGTTAATCCCGCTTGCTCACATTAACAGGAGATGGTGAGGTGTCTGTGACTTGTGAGGGGTTAATCCCACTAGCTCACATTAGGTAGAGGCCATAAAGTGTCTTTGACATGTGAGGGGTTAATCCCGCTAGCTCACATTAGGTAGAGGCCATAAAGTGTCTTTGACATGTGAGGGGTTAATCCCGCTAGCTCACATTAGCTGGAGACAGTAAGGTGTCTTTGACATGTGAGGGGTTAATCCCGCTTGCTCACATTAGGTAGAGGCCATAAAGTGTCTTTGACATGTGAGGGGTTAATCCCGCTTGCTCACATTAGCTGGAGACAGTAAGGTGTCTTTGACATGTGAGGGGTTAATCCCGCTTGCTCACATTAGCTGGAGACAGTAAGGTGTCTTTGACATGTGAGGGGTTAATCCCGCTTGCTCACATTAGCTGGAGACAGTAAGGTGTCTTTGACATGTGAGGGGTTAATCCCGCTTGCTCACATTAGCTGGAGACAGTAAGGTGTCTTTGACATGTGAGGGGTTAATCCCGCTTGCTCACATTAGCTGGAGACAGTAAGGTGTCCCGCTTGCTCCTGGGATGGAGCTGACTTCTCAGAAGGTCATGTGATCCTCTCTTCCCTCAGTTAGCGCTGGGCCCTAATTGCATTAAGTCTCCTGCTGGCCGCCTGTTCGCGGGGAGGGCCGCTCGCTCTGGATGCCGCTTACAGTAACTGCCTCATTTACAAGAAAACGCAGCGATTTGCTTGAATAATTAAAGTCCGCCGGTCCCAGCGCTAAGTGGTGTAGAGAGTGATGGATGAGACTGGCGCAGATCTCCACCCGCACCCTCACCGCCATCTAGGCCGGGCCTCACTGTCTACATGAATGGGGCAGGGGGTAGGGGGTCCAGCAGAACCCACGTGGACATACAGGGCCGCCATATATACATAGTGGACCTATAGGAAGGCGATACCCATGATCAACCCATATGGTGGAAACATAAATCATAGACCTATAAGGCTACAGGACCACAAATACATGATGGACCTACATGACTGTTAGATACACGTGATGGACCTACAGGGCCTCCATATACTCACAATGGACCTACAGGGCCTCCATATACTCACAATGGACCTACAGGGCCTCCATATACTCACAATGGACCTACAGGGTAATCATATACTCACAATGGACCTACAGGGCCTCCATATACTCACAATGGACCTACAGGGCCTCCATATACTCACAATGGACCTACAGGGCCTCCATATACTCACGTTGGACCTACAGGGCCTCCATATACTCACAATGGACCTACAGGGCCTCCATATACTCACAATGGACCTACAGGGCCTCCATATACTCACGATGAACCTACAGGGCCTCCATATACTCATGATGGACATACAGGGCCTCCATATACTCACAATGGACCTACAGGGCCTCCATATACTCACAATGGACCTACAGGGCCTGCATATACTCGCAATGGACCTACAGGGCCACCAAATACTCACAATGGACCTACAGGGCCACCAAATACTCACAATGGACCTATAGGGCCACCATATACTCACAATGAACCTACAGGGCCTCCATATACTCATGATGGACCTACAGGGCCTCCATATACTCATGATGGACCTACAGGGCCTCCATATACTCACAATGGACCTACAGGGCCTCCATATACTCACAATGGACCTACAGGGCCTCCATATACTCACAATGGACCTACAGGGCCTCCATATACTCACGTTGGACCTACAGGGCCTCCATATACTCACAATGGACCTACAGGGCCTCCATATACTCACAATGGACCTACAGGGCCTCCATATACTCACGATGAACCTACAGGGCCTCCATATACTCATGATGGACCTACAGGGCCTCCATACACTCACAATGGACCTACAGGGCCTCCATATACTCACAATGGACCTACAGGGCCTGCATATACTCACAATGGACCTACAGGGCCACCAAATACTCACAATGGACCTACAGGGCCACCAAATACTCACAATGGACCTATAGGGCCACCATATACTCACAATGAACCTACAGGGCCTCCATATACTCATGATGGACCTACAGGGCCTCCATATACTCATGATGGACCTACAGGGCCACCATATACTCACAATGGACCTACAGGGCCTCCATATACTCATGATGGACCTACAGGGCCTCCATATACTCATGATGGACCTACAGGGCCTCCATATACTCACAATGGACCTACAGGGCCTCCATATACTCACGTTGGACCTACAGGGCCTCCATATACTCACGTTGGACCTACAGGGCCTCCATATACTCACAATGGACCTACAGGGCCTCCATATACTCACAATGGACCTACAGGGCCTCCATATACTCACGTTGGACCTACAGGGCCTCCATATACTCACGTTGGACCTACAGGGCCTCCATATACTCACAATGGACCTACAGGGCCACCATATACTCACAATGGACCTACAGGGCCTCCATATACTCACGTTGGACCTACAGGGCCTCCATATACTCACGTTGGACCTACAGGGCCTCCATATACTCACAATGGACCTACAGGGCCTCAATATAGTCACAATGGACCTACAAGGCCTCCATATACTCGTGATGTACATGACAGGGCCTCCATATACTCACAATGGACCACAGGGCCTCCATATACTCACAATGGACCTACAGGGCCTCCATATGCTCATAATGAACCTATAGGGTCATCGTATACTCACAATGGACCTACAGGGCCTCCATATACTCACAATGAACCTATAAGGCCTCCATAGACTCGTGATGTACCTACAGGGCCTCCATATACTCACAATGGACCTACAGGGCCTCCATATACTCACAATGGACCTACAGGGCCTCCATATACTCACAATGAACCTACAGGGCCTCCATATACTCACAATGGACCTACAGGGCCTCCATATACTCACAATGAACCTACAGGGCCTCCATATACTCACAATGGACCTACAGGGCCTCCATATACTCACAATGAACCTACAGGGCCTCCATATACTCACAATGGACCTATAAGGCCTCCATATACTCGTGATGTACCTACAGGGCCTCCATATACTCACAATGGACCTACAGGGCCTCCATATACTCACAATGGACCTATAAGGCCTCCATATACTCGTGATGTACATGACAGGGCATTACCACCTCATAGACATAGTGAATCACAAGGATGTGCTTTAAGATAGATGGAAGTTCCGTGAGCTCCTGCATCTCTACTCCACAGTGATCCACCAGCCCACCAGGGGCTCAGTCTGAGATTCTCTTCTCCTTCATCACCTTCGCCTTAAAGGGGTACTCCACTGGAAAACTTTTTTTTAAAGGAAACGGTCACCTGTTCACCCGCTATATAACACAATACACCAGGTTATAGTGCGGGTGAACAAGAGACCGTTGCGGGCTCTCGGACTGCTTTACCTACCTGCAGTCCGGAACCCCGATCCTCCAAAGGTCCCTCTTCTTCCAGCGCTCTCTTGCACTCTGAGGCGGTCCTGTCGGCTAGATTGAAATATTTAAGTCTAGCCTGCGAGACCGCCTCAGAGTGCAAGAGAGTGCTGGAAGGAGGGTGACATTTGGAGGATCGGGGTTTGGGACTGCAGGTAGGTAAAGTAGTCCGAGAGCCCGCATCGGTCTCCTGTTCACCCGTACTATAACCTGGTGTATTGGGTTAAATTGCGGGTGAACAAGTGACCGTTTTCCTTTAAATCAACTGGTGCCAGAAAGCTAAACAAATTTGTAAATTACTTCTATTAAAAAATCTTGTCATGATCTACCGGTGCTGCACAGGACACTCTAAACGAACGCCGGGTGCAGCAGGGAGAATGCGGGGGTCCCCAGTGTCCGGATCCCCGCGATCAGACATCATATCCTCTATCCTTTGGATAGGGATAAGATGTCTAGGGGTGGAGTACCCCTTTAATGCGATTGTTGGGTGCAGGACTCACAGGCTGAGGCTACAGTAGGGTCAAAGGCTGACTGTGCTGCCTAATCCGGACTTTTGGCTGCAGGGACGGGCACAGGTGGACTAGAAAGGGGGATTGAGCCCCTTCCCTTTTGATGTTCCTATTATAGGTGCCCTGGGCAGCTTGGCATCATCTTGTGGGCATTTATATAAATAACTACCTGAGTACCCGGCGTTGCCCTGTTTTTCCTTCCTAATCCTTGTTGGGGAGGAAAATAAACAAAGGAGGAAACTTTTGACTTCATATCCCGTCCTCATATATTGTTTCCATATCCCAACCCCATATCCCATCCTCATATCCAGTCCTCATATCCCGTCCTTCTATCCCGACCTCCTAATCCCGACCTCCTAATCCCGTCCTCCTAATCCCGACCTCCTAATCCCGACCTCCTATCCAGGCCTCCTATCCCGTCCTCCTAATCCCGACCTCCTAATCCCGACCTCCTAATCCCGTCCTCATATCCAGTCCTCATATCCCGTCCTTCTATCCCGACCTCCTAATCCCGACCTCCTAATCCCGTCCTCCTAATCCCGACCTCCTAATCCCGTCCTCCTAATCCCGACCTCCTAATCCCGTCCTCCTAATCCCAACCTCCTAATCCCGACCTCCTAATCCCGACCTCCTAATCCCGACCTCCTAATCCCGACCTCCTATTCCGTCCTTATATCTCGACCTCCTATCCTGTCCTCCTATCCCGTCCTCCTATCCCGTCCTCCTATCTCAAACTCCCATCCCGACCTCCTATCCCGACCCGTAAAATGTGTAATGGGGGTAGTTAAGGGTTAAATTGACTATCCTATATTTTCAGTGGACATATAAGTAACATGTGACCAAGTATTATGGAAATATCTCCAGCCGTTTGGAAGTTATGCAGTAACATATATTTCCCATAGACTTGTATGGGACTTTAAACAAAAACCCCGCCCCTGGCAAATGGGGGTGAGTAAGGGTTAAATCCCCTATCCTATGTTTGTTGCTGACATATAAGTAACATGTGGCCAAGTTTCATGTTAATATGGAACACACACACATTTAGGGAGATTTATCAAAACCTGTCCAAAGGAAAATTTGCTGAGTTGCCCATAGCAACCAATCAGATCGCTTCTTCCATTTTTCAGAGGCCTTTTCAAAAATGAAAGAAGCGATCTGATTGGTTGCTATGGGCAACTCAGCAACTTTTCCTCTAGACAGGTTTTGATAAATCTCCCCCAATGAGTTTTATATATATATATACGGTAGATTATAAAAAGTGGCCCTTTTTTTTTTTTTAGTTCAGCCCCTGACCCCCCAAAATGTTAATGCACGTCCCCGTTGGGGGCTACTGGAACTAGGCAGTAAAGGAGGTAGAGGTGGCAATAGGGAATGCCCCCCCCCATATTGATTACGCAGAGTCAGCAGAAGGATTTGTTCCTTGCCTCAAGGCTACTTTAGGTTGGTGATCAGGCCGAGGAGCAGGCCGTGTTATGGAGCAGGACATGGAAGTTAGGGGCCAGTTGCAGTATGAAGGATGTCGAGGTCATGGACTACCCCTGTCTTACTGCTGTTATTGTTATGGGTGACGCCGGGCAATGACCGTATAAAGAGGGACCCACATTCTTCTCCTTGGTTACAGAAAACAAGATGTTGTACCACAACTTAAAGGGGTACTCCGGTGCTCCAGCGTTCTGAACATTTTGTCAGAGGCCGTGATCGTGACTCCACGGCCACACTCCCTCGTGATGTCACACCACGCCCCCTCCATTCATGTCTATGGGAGGGGGCGTGTCGGATGTCGCATTGATATAAATGGAGGGGGCTTGGCGTGACGGCACAAGGTGGCGTGGCCGTGGAGTCACGACAACTGCTGCAGGAACCCGGCGTTTGTTTAGTACGCCGGGTGCTGCTGGGGCCCCTCGCAATCTCCTGCAGCACCCTGGAATTGGCCACGACTCCACGGCCACGCCACCTTGTGCCGCCACGCCAAGCCCCCTCCATTCATATCAAAGGGAGGGGGCGTGTCGGATGACACACCCCCTCCCATAGGCATGAATGGAGGGGGCGTGGTGTGACGTCACGATCACGGCCTCTGACAAAATGTTCAAGAACGCTGGAGCACTGGAGTACCCCTTTTTTAAATCAACTGGTGCCAGAAAGTTAAACAGATTTATAAATGACTTCTATTTAAAAATCTTAATCCTTCCAGTACTTATCAGCTCCTGTATGCTTTACAGGAAGTTGTGTAGTTCTTTCCAGTCCAACCACAGTGCTCTCTGCTGACACATCTGTCCATGTCAGGAACTGTCCAGAGTAGGAGCAAATCCCCATAGCACACCTCTCCTGCTCTGGACAGTTCCTGACACGGACAGAGGTGTCAGCAGAGAGCACTGTGGTTGGACTGGAAAGAACTACACAACTTCCTGCAGAGCATACAGCAGCTGATAACTACTGGAAGGATTAAGATTTTTAAATAGAAGTTATTTACAAATCTGTTTAACTTTATGGCATCAGTTGATTTAAATTTTTTTTTTTCCAGCGGAGTACCCCTTTAAGGTTATTTTTTGTGCATACAAGGTTTCCTCTGGAAAACATATTTAGGAATTTGCCTCCATATTGTCATGGACTGGAAACATACGAAATGTGCAACCTGTGAAGCTGCCATGTGGGTCATGTGTTTTACAGGATATCAGCTGTAGTTTAAAGGGGTACTCCGATGGAAAACATTTTTTTTTAAATCAACTGGTGCCAGAAAGTTAAACAGATTTGTAGATTACTTCTATTAAAAAATCTTTACCCTTCCAGTACTTTTTAGCAGCTGTATGCTACAGAGGAAATTCCTTATTTCTTTCTTTTTCTTCGTTTTTGTCTTGTCCACAGTGCTCTCTGCTGACACCTCTGTCCGTGTCAGGAACTGTCCAGAGCAGGATAGGTTTGCAATGGGGATTTTCTCCTGCTCTGGACAGTTCCTGATACGGGCATCAGGTGTCAGCAGAGAGCACTGTGGTCAGACAGAAAAGAAATTCAAAAAGAAAAGAATTTCCTCGGTAGCATACAGCTGCTAAAAAGTACTGGAAGGGTAAAGCTTTTTTTAATAGAAGTCATTTACAAATCTGTTTAACTTTCTGTCACCAGTTCATTAAAAAAAAAAAAAAAATCCACCGGAGTACCCCTTTAAGTGGGGATTTTTGTGTAACTGTGGATGACACTGTTATGGGGAAACTGTGGATGTTTTGAAGACACCCTAAAAGGTACCTGCGAGGTTCCAGGTTCAATGTCCCTTTTCGCCGAAGCTACTAAGGGACCACAAATTCTCCCGGCATCCCCCTTGGCGTTAGCCAAGGTATCTGCCCGCAGAGCCGATAATGGTCTGTACCCTGCCCATGCAGGAGTACCCAGGGTTTTTGCCGGGAGGTGCGGAACCTAATAGCCACACACACCTCCCCTAGACCGCCAGGAGGGACAGCCAGAAGAGCTAACGCATCCTGACAAATCCTGTGGACACACAACACGCAAAAAGTGACACAGAGAGACAAAAATAAATAAATAAATAAGGGAATTTGCGCAGGTATACTGCCTGGACATCCGTCCGGATCTATAAAAATGTCTCTGATCTTAGCCAGAAGGCCGGGAATCAAGAGGTGAGTGCCACAAGGTGCAGAGTTCATGGTGCCCATGCTTCAACTCAGTGAGCCAATACTCCCAGTGAGTTTCGGCACCTTGGGGGTCACCACTCCCCGAGGCACCAAAAGTACCTCGGCTCTAGACCCTCTCAGCCTCATGGCGAGACCCGAAGGGGAACAGGTCACATCGGGGCAGCCGTCGAGCTGATTCCTCAGAACCAGCCCCGGAACGCTCCGGTACACCTGCTCCCTACCATGCTGCACCCATCCCCACCAGCTCCACACTGGCGTCGCCTGCCACTAGCATGAAACTGATAAGAACAGATACTACACTTGAAATTAGCCAAAAGGAGAAGACACCCTAAGCTCTGCCCCACTGACTATTGAACGTTCTTCCGCGGAGGGTAACTACTTTCTTTGGAACTTCTGTCGCGGACCTTGTGAACTGTGCAGTTCTCATTGGGAGGACCCCGCTGAACTCCTTGTGGGCATTCCACAAGATAAGTGGGAACAGGGCCTTATAGCTGTAAAACTGTTTTACTATTAGGGTTCCCACTACGTTTTGATGATCCGGTCACCGGATCTGGATGGAGGGAGTGAAAACCGGGCGCTCCCGTATCCCAGCCGGCCCCCGATCTCATTCATTTGAATGAGCCGACCGGAGTCACGTAGTGACTCCGGTCGGCTCATTCAAATGAATGAGATCGGGGCCGGGGCCGGCTGGGAATACAGGAGCATGCCCGGTTTTCACTCCCCCCCCCCCCCCTTGTGAACCCACGGATCTGATGAGTTGCGTTGTATTTGTTGCTGTACAGACTGAGTTGTAGCGGTCGGAGCAACTTGTTAGAATTCTCACTGAAATACACAGAACTGCTGTGATGGGAGACGCGGCGCCCCCTTCCCCCTCCCCCGTGAGCCGACGTCTGACAGATTAAACCACGAGAATAAACATTTCATCAAAACAAACGTGAAAAAACATCCGAGAGATTAAAGAAAGCGAATGACGGCGCGTTACAATGTAACCAGGATAAGGCAAGCAATGTAGCGGGAACGCTAGGAAAGCGATGTGTGGGGGGCCTCTCCTAGGGTGGGAGTAGTGTTCGTCCACTATTAATGCCCCCTGTCCCCCGATGCTATAAACGATGTATTAACCCTTTGTACTCACGTACTCACATCATGTGACTGACCGTCCGCGCGCCCCCTTGTGTCTCCTTACAGCGGTATCGGTCTGGCCAGAGCCCACTTCGAGAAGCAGCCACCCTCAAACCTCAGAAAATCCAACTTCTTCCATTTCGTCCTGGCGTTGTATGACCGTCAGGGGCAGCCGGTGGAGATCGAGAGGACGTCGTACATTGACTTTGTCGAGAAGGACAAGGTAGGCCGCGTTGTTGTAGGGGGGGGGGGGGGGGCTGGTGGCATCCTCCTGTCGCTATCGCAGTGGGCAACCAAGCGTACTAGATGTAGCTGTGTAAAGGCACACTGTATGGGAGAAGACCTATGACATCAGGTCGGGGTTCCAGGCATTGTTTTATACCGCTGAGCCTTACACCTTGTATGGTCCACATTAAATACCATCATCGTCTTCTACTTCACAGGAACAGAGTGGAGAGAAAACCAACAATGGCATCCATTATAGACTGCAGCTTCTCTACAGTAATGGTAAGAATCCATTCACAGCTCCCAACATGGTTATTCCATACCGAAATGCCAAACTGAAGGTCTCCAGGCGTGGCTAATCCATGCCAGCCAACACTGAACCGCAGGCTGCCAGGCATGGTTAATCAGTACTGACCAATATCATATCCTACTGAAAGCCACCAGGCATGGCTAATCAATAACAGCTGACAATGAACCGCAGGCTGCCAGGCATGGTTAATCAGTACTCGCCAATAACATACCCTACTGCAAGCCACCAGGCATGGCTAATCAATACCATCTGGCAGTGAACAGCAGGCTGCCAGGCATAGTTAATCAATATCAACAAACATTGTATTGCCAGGAATGCTTAATCAGTACTCGACAATAGCATACCATACTGCAAGCCACCAGGAATGGCTAAGCGGGGCTGAACAACATTATACTGCAGACTGCTAGGCATGACTAATCGATACCAGCCAACACTACTACAGACTGCTTGTCATGGTTAACCAATACCAGCCAACACCACAAGTATGGCTCCCAGAGATGGTTAATTACTACCAATGTTGCCAGGCATTCCTAATCAATACTGACCAACACTATACTGCAACCCACCAGGTATGGTTAATCAATACTGGTTAATGCTATACAGCAGACTACCAGGTGTGGCTAATCAATACCATTCAACAAGGAACCGCAGGCTGCCATGCATGGTTAATTAATATTAACCTACTCTATACTGCAAGCCACCAGGTAGGGTTATTCAATACTGGTCAACGCTATTCTGCCGACTACCAGGCATAGCTAATCAATACTCGCCAACAAAGAACCGTAGCTGTCAGGCATGGTAATTCAAAACTAATCAACTCTATACTGAAAGCCAACAAGTATGGTTAATGAATACTGGCCAACACCATACTGCAGACTAGCAGACATAGCTAATCAATACTGGCCAACACCATACTGCAGACTAGCAGACATAGCTAATCAATACTGGCCAACACCATACTGCAGACTAGCAGACATAGCTAATCAATACTGGCCAACAGTGAACCGCAGGCTGTCAGGCATGGTTAATCAATACCAACCAACACTGTATTGCCAGGTATGCTTAATCAGTACTAGCCAACACTAGAACGCAAGCCACCAGGTATGGTTAATCAATATTGGCCAACACTGTACTGCACACTACCAGGCGTAGTTAATCAATGCCAGCCAACCCTGAACTGTAGACTACCAGGCATGGCTAATCAATACAAGTCAGCACCACGCTACAGACTCCTAGAAGTGATAATCAACACTTATTCCTGATGACCCACTCTGAGGCATGGCTAATCAATACTTTACAATACACTCATTTCCTACCCCAACATATGGATAACCAATACTCTCAGACATGATTAATCAAGTCCTCTCAGCAGCAGAATGCTGATTCTGGGTCATCTATCACTGTCCGACTTTCTGCTCCCAGGCATAGCTAATCAATTGCCTATGGCTGAATGCAGACTCCCTGGATCTGCCAAAACTAAGCCTGGTTAAAAACTGTTGGTTGATCCCTGATTTCATTCATGAAGACAGGGTCAATCATATACCCCAATGTGCCCACTCCAGGCATGATGATTCGGTAGAGTACCTCCTGATCGGTGACACTAAGGCATGACTAATCAATACTTCTGTTTCCTGATTGTTGACTCTAAGGCATGGCTAATCAATACTTCTGTTTCCTGATTGTTGACTCTAAGGCATGGCTAATCGATACTTGTGTTTCCTGATTGTTGACTCTAAGGCATGGCTAATCAATACTTGTGTTTCCTGATTGCTGACTCTAAGGCATGACTAATCGATACTTGTGTTTCCTGATTGCTGGCTCTAAGGCATGGCTAATCAATACTTGTGTTTCCTGATTGCTGGCTCTAAGACATGGCTAATCGATACTTGTGTTTCCTGATTGCTGGCTCTAAGGCATGGCTAATCAATACTTGTGTTTCCTGATTGCTGGCTCTAAGGCATGGCTAATCGATACTTGTGTTTCCTGATTGCTGGCTCTAAGGCATGGCTAATCAATACTTGTGTTTCCTGATTGCTGACTCTAAGGCATGACTAATCGATACTTGTGTTTCCTGATTGCTGGCTCTAAGGCATGGCTAATCAATACTTGTGTTTCCTGATTGCTGGCTCTAAGACATGGCTAATCGATACTTGTGTTTCCTGATTGCTGGCTCTAAGGCATGGCTAATCAATACTTGTGTTTCCTGATTGCTGGCTCTAAGGCATGGCTAATCAATACTTGTGTTTCCTGATTGCTGGCTCTAAGACATGGCTAATCGATACCTGTGTTTCCTGATTGCTGGCTCTAAGGCATGGCTAATCAATACTTGTGTTTCCTGATTGCTGGCTCTAAGACATGGCTAATCGATACTTGTTGCCATTACCAAAACAATGATTTATGGATTGTAATCTTCTCTATACAAGAAAGCAGATTCTCACTGTGCCAGCACCCAGGCATGATTAATCAATGTGCCCTAGGTGGTTACATAATGACATAATGATGTCCACGTTCAGGAATAATGATGTCACAATTATTTGTATCCTCCAGGTCTCAGGACAGAGCAAGATCTTTACGTACGACTTATCGACTCCATGTCCAAGCAGGTAGGTCCTCACTTCGTGTAAGGACATAAGAGGAAGAGACTTGCATGATGTCATCAGAGGAACCTGCTTCCTTCTATGTTCTGATGAGGTCATCAAAGGACTAGAAGGGTTTATCGTAGTATTAGATTGAGTCCAACAAACAGTGAGGGTATGTGAGGATACTAGATGAAGTTGTCAGAGGGGTTAGATTAGGTCATCGGTGTGGTAGATGATGTCATCACTTCAGTGGTAGGTGTGGTATCACATGAGATTATTGTAGTGTTATGTGATGTCATCAGAATGACATGAGATTATTGTAGTGTTATGTGATGTCATCAGAATGACACAAGATTATTGTAGTGTTATGTGATGTCATCAGAATGACATGAGAATATTGTAGTGTTATGTGATGTCATCAGAATGACATGAGATTATTGTAGTGTTATGTGATGTCATCAGAATGACACGAGATTATTGTAGTGTTATGTGATGTCATCAGAATGACATGAGAATATTGTAGTGTTATGTGATGTCATCAGAATGACATGAGATTATTGTAGTGTTATGTGATGTCATCAGAATGACATGAGAATATTGTAGTGTTATGTGATGTCATCAGAATGACATGAGATTATTGTAGTGTTATGTGATGTCATCAGAATGACATGAGATTATTGTAGTGTTATGTGATGTCATCAGAATGACACGAGATTATTGTAGTGTTATGTGATGTCATCAGAATGACATGAGAATATTGTAGTGTTATGTGATGTCATCAGAATGGCGCATGAGATTATTGTAATGTTATGTGATGTCATCAGAATGACACGAGATTATTGTAGTGTTATGTGATGTCATCAGAATGGCACATGAGATTATTGTAATGTTATGTGATGTCATCAGAATGACACAAGATTATTGAAGTGTTATGTGATGTCATCAGAATGACATGAGAATATTGTAGTGTTATGTGATGTCATCAGAATGACACGAGATTATTGTAGTGTTATGTGATGTCACCAGAATGACATGAGAATATTGTAGTGTTATGTGATGTCATCAGAATGACACAAGATTATTGTAATATTATGTGATGTCATCAGAATGACATGAGATTATTGTAGTGTTATGTGATGTCATCAGAATGACATGAGAATATTGTAGTGTTATGTGATGTCATCAGAATGACACGAGATTATTGTAGTGTTATGTGATGTCATCAGAATGACATGAGAATATTGTAGTGTTATGTGATGTCATCAGAATGACATGAGAATATTGTAGTGTTATGTGATGTCATCAGAATGACATGAGATTATTGTAATGTTATGTGATGTCATCAGAATGACATGAGAATATTGTAGTGTTATGTGATGTCATCAGAATGACATGAGAATATTGTAGTGTTATGTGATGTCATCAGAATGACATGAGATTATTGTAGTGTTATGTGATGTCATCAGAATGACATGAGATTATTGTAGTGTTATGTGATGTCATCAGAATGACACGAGATTATTGTAGTGTTATGTGATGTCATCAGAATGACATGAGAATATTGTAGTGTTATGTGATGTCATCAGAATGGCACATGAGATTATTGTAATGTTATGTGATGTCATCAGAATGACACGAGATTATTGTAGTGTTATGTGATGTCATCAGAATGGCACATGAGATTATTGTAATGTTATGTGATGTCATCAGAATGACACAAGATTATTGAAGTGTTATGTGATGTCATCAGAATGACATGAGAATATTGTAGTGTTATGTGATGTCATCAGAATGACACGAGATTATTGTAGTGTTATGTGATGTCACCAGAATGACATGAGAATATTGTAGTGTTATGTGATGTCATCAGAATGACACAAGATTATTGTAATATTATGTGATGTCATCAGAATGACATGAGATTATTGTAGTGTTATGTGATGTCATCAGAATGACATGAGAATATTGTAGTGTTATGTGATGTCATCAGAATGACACGAGATTATTGTAGTGTTATGTGATGTCATCAGAATGACATGAGAATATTGTAGTGTTATGTGATGTCATCAGAATGACATGAGAATATTGTAGTGTTATGTGATGTCATCAGAATGACATGAGATTATTGTAATGTTAGACGATTTCACCAGAATCACTTGAGATATTACTGTAATGTTATGTGAGGTCACCAGAATACTAGATTTGTCTTCTGTACCATCAGACCACTGTATCATGGTGGATTGTAGAGAGTCTCTGCTGTTCTTCTGGTTCTCATGATAGGATGATGAGTTCTGGAGATCCTGAAAAGTTCTCTAGGTTCTGATGAGAGGATGATGAATTCTGGAGCTCCTATGAAGTTTTCTGGGTTCTGATGATTGGATGATGAATTCTGGAGATCCTGAGAAGTTCTCCAGGTTCTGATAATAGGATGATGAGTTCTGGAGATCCTGAAAAGTTCTCCGGGTTCTGATTATAGGATGATGAATTCTGGAGCTCCTATGAAGTTTTCTGGGTTCTGATGATAGGATGATGAATTCTGGAGAGTCTGAGAAGTTCTCCGGGTTCTGATGATAGGATGATGAGTTCTTGAGGTCCCAAGAAGTTCTCCGGGTTCTGATGATAGAATGATGAGTTCTGGAGATCCTGAGAAGTTCTTTGGGTTTTGAAAATAGTATGATGAGTTCTGGAGATCCTGAGAAGTTCTTTGGGTTCTGATGATAAGATGATGAGTTCTGGAGATCCTGAGAAGTTCTCCTGGTTCTGAATGTTGTATAACCTTAATATCTATTTCTTCCAGGCGATCATCTATGAGGGACAGGACAAGAACCCTGAGATGTGTCGGGTCCTCCTGACACATGAGATAATGTGCAGGTGGGTCTTCTGGTAGTGCGGGGTCTCTGTATAATCTTCATTAGATGTGACTGGAGTAGATGATCTGATGTAGATTATTACGTACAAAGTTAATGTTGTGTTTATTATGTTCTGTGATGTGTTTGAGGTGTGAAGCGTCTCGTCCTAGGAGATGATGCTTATAGACCGCCATATTGTATGTCTTCTGTTTTCTCCTATACGCCTGGTGGCTGCGGGGTTAATAATCCATCTCCTCAGCTCTCAGCTGCTGCGGCACTCCTCTCTATTGTTGGGTGGGGTCTCCTCCATCTCCAGTGCTGAACAATGCACAAGGAATTCATATTCTCCAGGGTCCAATATTTTGGGAGTAGGACAAACTTCTCGTTCCTTTCAGAGATATTAGGCTGGGGGGGTTTCTTTTCCATTAATCAGGGATATAGAGAGTATAAGACACTGATGTGTGATACATAAGGCATATAGGGTAATCTGCCATGTATAAGGGTGGAGAGGTTGTCTATGTGGGCACATGGTATGGTGTGTCTGCACTATGGTGGAGGATGGTATTGGTTCAGTATGAAAGTTGCAGTAGAAGGTATATGTATGTATGGAGGGTACATGTATGTATGGAGGTTAGGGGAGTGTATAGAGAGTATATGTATGTATGGAGGGTAGTGGAGTGTACAGTATAGAGGGTATATGTATGTATGGAGGGTAGTGGAATATATAGAGGGTATATGTATGTATGGAGGGTAGTGGAGTGTATGGAGGGTAGTGGAGTGTATGGAGGGTACATGTATGTGTGGAGGGTTGTGGAGTGTATGGAGGGTACATGTATGTGTGGAGGGTAGTGGAGTGTATGGAGGGTACATGTATGTGGGGAGGGTAGTGGAGTGTATGGAGGGTACATGTATGTATGTATGTAATGGGAGGGTAGTGGAATGTATGGAGGGTACATGTATGTGTAGAGGGTAGTGGAGTGTATGGAGGGTACATGTATGTGTGGAGGGTAGTGGAGTGTATGGAGGGTACATGTATGTATGGAGGGTTGTGGAGTGTATGGAGGGTACATGTATGTGTGGAGGGTAGTGGAGTGTATGGAGGGTACATGTGTGTGTGGAGGGTAGCGGAGTGTATGGAGGGTACATGTGTGTGTAGAGGGTAGTGGAGTGTATGGAGGGTACATGTATGTGTGGAGGGTAGTGGAGTGTATGGAGGGTACATGTATGTATGGAGTGTAGTGGAATGTATGGAGGGTACATGTATGTGTGGAGGGTAGTGGAGGGTATGGAGGGTACATGTGTGTGTAGAGGGTAGTGGAGTGTATGGAGGGTACATGTATGTGTGTGGAAGGTAGTGGAGTGTATGGAGGGTACATGTGTGTAGAGGGTAGTGGAGTGTATGGAGGGTACATGTGTGTGTAGAGGGTAGTGGAGTGTATGGAGGGTACATGTATGTATGTGGAGGGTAGTGGAGTGTATGGAGGGTACATGTATGTATGTGGAGGGTAGTGGAGTGTATGGAGGGTACATGTATGTGTGTGGAGGGTAGTGGAGTGTATGGAGGGTACATGTATGTGTAGAGGGTAGTGGAGTGTATGGAGGGTACATGTATGTGTGTGGAGGGTAGTGGAGTGTATGGAGGGTACATGTATGTGTAGAGGGTAGTGGAGTGTATGGAGGTTACATGTATGTATGTGGAGGGTAGTGGAGTGTATGGAGGATACATGTGTGTGTAGAGGGTAGTGGAGTGTATGGAGGTTACATGTGTGTGTAGAGGGTAGTGGAGTGTATGGAGGGTACATGTATGTGTGTGGAGGGTAGTGGAGTGTATGGAGGGTACATGTATGTGTAGAGGGTAGTGGAGTGTATGGAGGTTACATGTATGTATGTGGAGGGTAGTGGAGTGTATGGAGGGTACATGTGTGTGTAGAGGATAGTGGAGTGTATGGAGGGTACATGTGTGTGTAGAGGATAGTGGAGTGTATGGAGGGTACATGTGTGTGTAGAGGATAGTGGAGTGTATGGAGGGTACATGTATGTATGTGGAGGGTAGTGGAGTGTATGGAGGGTACATGTGTGTGTAGAGGGTAGTGGAGTGTATGGAGGTTACATGTGTGTGTATGGAGGGTAGTGGAGTGTATGGAGGTTACATGTGTGTGTAGAGGGTAGTGGAGTGTATGGAGGATACATGTGTGTGTAGAGGATAGTGGAGTGTATGGAGGGTACATGTGTGTGTAGAGGATAGTGGAGTGTATGGAGGGTACATGTGTGTGTAGAGGATAGTGGAGTGTATGGAGGGTACATGTATGTATGTGGAGGGTAGTGGAGTGTATGGAGGTTACATGTGTGTGTAGAGGGTAGTGGAGTGTATGGAGGTTACATGTGTGTGTATGGAGGGTAGTGGAGTGTATGGAGGTTACATGTGTGTGTAGAGGGTAGTGGAGTGTATGGAGGATACATGTGTGTGTAGAGGATAGTGGAGTGTATGGAGGGTACATGTGTGTGTAGAGGATAGTGGAGTGTATGGAGGGTACATGTGTGTGTAGAGGATAGTGGAGTGTATGGAGGGTACATGTGTGTGTAGAGGATAGTGGAGTGTATGGAGGGTACATGTATGTATGTGGAGGGTAGTGGAGTGTATGGAGGTTACATGTGTGTGTAGAGGGTAGTGGAGTGTATGGAGGTTACATGTGTGTGTATGGAGGGTAGTGGAGTGTATGGAGGTTACATGTGTGTGTAGAGGGTAGTGGAGTGTATGGAGGGTACATGTATGTATGTGGAGGGTAGTGGAGTGTATGGAGGTTACATGTGTGTGTAGAGGGTAGTGGAGTGTATGGAGGGTACATGTGTGTAGAGGGTAGTGGAGTGTATGGAGGTTACATGTGTGTGTAGAGGGTAGTGGAGTGTATGGAGGGTACATGTATGTATGTGGAGGGTAGTGGAGTGTATGGAGGTTACATGTGTGTGTAGAGGGTAGTGGAGTGTATGGAGGGTACATGTGTGTAGAGGGTAGTGGAGTGTATGGAGGTTACATGTGTGTGTAGAGGGTAGTGGAGTGTATGGAGGGTACATGTATGTATGTGGAGGGTAGATGAGTGTATGTAGGGTACATTTATGTGTGTAGAGGGTAGTGGAGTGTATGGAGGGTACATAATGTTGTATTATTGGCTGCATAGATCATGATATTTTTGAAGTGATGCACCTATAGGGGCGCAGAGGATGCAGTCACTCCAGGGGCCCTTGTGTCTGAGATATCCCATTGACCCTTTAGCCCCATAGGCTCGGCAGAAGTACTGTGATACCTGTCACAAATTAGGGGCGTGTTACATACTTGGCATTAAGCCGTAGTATCTTCAGTCCTTTCCTCAGAAAGTTTGTTCTCTAATGTGACGTGACGCCACCTGCTTGTTCAGTGTCTGCACAGACGACTCTTTGGGGGTTGGCATTCTCAGGGGTCCGCTCATTTTGTAGGAGGTCTGGAGATGTTCAGACAGTCATACAATTGTTCATCTATGGAGGTGAATTTGATGACTCTCTGTAACCCCCCCCCAGCTCCACCTCCACTGGGATTGGCTGGTGAATGGGTCCACAGCTGGGAGTGAGGTCCCTATGAGGACACGTAATGATCTGCCATGGATTGTCATCTTATGCCCTCCCGGTCCTTGAAGTGACATCTCTGTTGGCTTCAGGGGACCTCCTGGCTGGTTACAGTTGCCACCATCTCCACTTGTTTGTCCCAAAGGTGAAATGTCAGGGGAAGGAGGAGACTGTGGTTTATACAAAGGATTTGGGGTAATGAGTCTTGGATGAGCAGCGAGACCTTGTAGAGAGCGGCCGCCATCCCTGTTGCAGCTCCCCCCAGGGACCCCTCATTTACTAGACGTTTGCCGTCAAAGTTGTAAAGAACTAAAGTTAGGACCTTCTGTGTGGTGTATTGTTAAATGTCTGGGCAGAGTTAGGGTCTATTCACACAGCAGAATTTCCTCAAGCAGAAATCCTCCTCAAATGAAAGCCCAATACACTTCTATGGGAGTCCACACTCCTGTTCACACTTCTGCAGAATTTCCACTTGGATTCCGCCCCAATTCAGCACAAATTCCTCACAAGCGGAAGCGAAATTGGAGCGGATAAGCGGAAACTCGGCCTTGTGAATAGACCCTTATCCAATCTGAAGGTAGGAAAAATCTAAAATAATTATAATAATAATAAGATATATATATATATATATATATATATATATATATATATATATATATATATATATGTATCCAAGAAATAATAGGGCGGCACTCCAGCGATCCAAATGTACAAAAATAACTTTATTCACCCAATAGTGAAGCAACGTTTCAACCTTCTCAATGAGGTCTTTTTCAAGCTTGATAAAGACCTCATTGAGAAGGTTGAAACGTTGCTTCACTATTGGGTGAATAAAGTTATTTTTGTACATTTGGATCGCTGGAGTGCCGCCCTATTCTTTCCTGGATACATACCTGATTTGGACACCTTGGTCGAGTCTAACATAGGACTGAGCACCTGCCTAGATCCGGGGATTTGAATCCCACACGGTGCCACTCATCACTTGGAATTCTTATATATGTATATTCATGGCCGTAAATGTTGGCACCCCTGAAATTTATCAAGAAAATGAAGTATTTCTCACAGGAAAGGATTGCAGTAACACATGTTTTGCTAGACACATGTTTATTCCCTTTGTGTGTATTGGAATTAAACCAAAGGAGGAAAAAAAGAAAATTTGGACATATTGTCACCAAACTCCAAAAATGGGCTGGACAAAATTATTGTCACCCTTTCAAAATTGTGGAAAAATAAGATTGTTTCAAGCATGTGATGCTCCTTTATACTCACCTGGGGCAAGTAACAGGTGTGGGCAATATAAAAATCACATCTGAAAGCAGATAAAAAGGAGAGAAGTTCGCTTAGTCTTTGCATTGTGTGTCTGTGTGTGCCACACTAAGCATGGACAACAGAAAGAGGAGAAGAGAACTGTCTGAGGACTTGAGAACTAAAATTGTGGAAAAATATCAACAATCTCACGGTTACAAGTCTCCAGGGATCTAGATTTGCCTTTGTCCACAGTGCGCAACATTATCAAGAAGTTTGCAACCCATGGCACTGTAGCTAATCTCCCTGGGCGTGGACGGAAGAGAAAAATTGATGAAAGGTGTCAATGCAGGATAGTCCGGATGGTGGATAAGCAGCCCCAAACAAGTTCCAAAGATATTCAAGCTGTCCTGCAGGCTCAGGGAGCATCAGTGTCAGTGCAAACTATCCGTCAACATTTAAAGGAAATTAAACGCTATGGAGGAGACCCAGGAGGACCCCACTATGGAGGAGACCCAGGAGGACCCCACTATGGAGGAGACCCAGGAGGACCCCACTATGGAGGAGACCCAGGAGGACCCCACTATGGAGGAGACCCAGGAGGACCCCACTATGGAGGAGACCCAGGAGGACCCCACTATGGAGGAGACCCAGGAGGACCCCACTGCTGACACAGACATAGAAAAGCAAGACTACATTTTGCCAAAATGTACTGCAAGCCAAAATCCTTCTGGGAAAACATCTTGTGGACAGATGAGACCAAGATAGAGCTTTTTGGTAAAGCCCATCATTCTACTGTTTACCGAAAACGGAATAAGGCCTACAAAGAAAAGAGCACAGAACCTACAGTGACATATGGGGGAGGTCAATGATGTTTTGGGTTGTTTTGCTGCCTCTGGCACTGGGGGCCTTGAATGTGTACAAGACATCATGAAATCTGAGGATTACCAATGGATTTTGGGTCGCACTGTACAGCCCAGTGTCAGAAAGCTGGGTTTGCGTCTGAGATCTTGGGTCTTCCAGCAGAACAATGACCCCAAACATACGTCAAAAAGCCCCCAGAAATGGATGGCAACAAAGCTCTGGAGAGTTCTGAAGTGTCAGCAATGAGTCCAGATCTGAATCCCATTGATCCCCTGTGGAGAGATCTTATAATTACTGTTGGGAAAAGGCGCCTTCCAATAAGAGACCTGGAGCAGTTTGTAAAGGAAGAGTGGTCCAACATTCCGGCTGAGAGGTGTAAGAAGCTTATTGATGGTTATAGGAAGAGTGTTCCAACATTTTGGCTGAGAGGTGTAAGAAGCTTATTGATGGTTATAGGAAGAGTGTTCCAACATTCTGGCTGAGAGGTGTAAGAAGCTTATTGATGGTAATTTTTTTATTTTTTCCAAAGGGTGTGCAACCAAATATTAAGTTAAGGGTGCCAATAATTTTGTCCAGCCCATTTTTGGAGTTTGGTGACATTATGTCCAATTAGCTTTTTTGGTTTAGTTCCAATACACACAAAGGGAATAAACATGTGTTACTGCACTTTTCTTGAAAAATTTCAGGGGTACCAACATTTACGTGTGTGTGTGTATATATATATATATATATATATATATATATATATATATTTTTTTTTTTTTTTTTATTATTGTTATTATTATTATTATATAATAAAAACAAAACAACAATAATAATAATAATACTAAATATTTATATATTATATTAATTATTATGATAATATAATAATGATAATAATAAATATAATATATTATTATTATTATCATTATTAAATAATAATAATCATTTTATATTTTAGGATTCTGTTTTATGTTTTACATCATTAACGTAAAAAAAAAAATTCTCACATTTTATTTTATTTTAGTCGATGCTGCGACAAGAAAAGTTGCGGGAATCGGAATGAGACGCCCTCGGACCCGGTTATCATAGACAGGTGAGATACTGATAGCTGTCAACCATAGGAGGAATGACTGGGGGAGCGGACTTTAGTGCCTGTGTCTGATAATGAACAAAGTGATCAGCTTGCAATGTAGCCAGAGAAAGACCTGTGACATCACTGAGAGCCGGCCTATGAGATCATCAGAAAGTAATGACATCACAGACAAGCCAGTCTATGAAACCATCAAGAAGTAGTGACATCACAGAGAGCCGGCCTATGAGATCATCAGAAAGTAATGACATCACAGACAAACCAGTCTATGAAACCATCAAAAAGTAGTGACATCACAGAGAGCCGGCCAATGAGATCATCAGAAAGTAATGACATCACAGACAAACCAGTCTATGAAACCATCAAGAAGTAGTGACATCACAGAGAGCCGGTCTATGAGATCTTCAGAAAGCAGTGACATCACAAAAAAAAAACAGCCTAATAAATCATCAGAAACTAGTGACATCACAGAGCCAGCTTTTGATATCAACAGGAAGTAGTGACATCATAGAGCCGGCCAATGAAATCATCAGGATTTAGTGACATCCCTAGAGTAATGTGTGTATAATGTATATGTGTCTGTAGTATATATAGGCAGCCTCGACCATTTTGCTTGTTCTCGTAGACTTTGTTTTGGTCTCCTGCCCTGGACTTTTAGATTTTTTTTTTACTTTCCTGCCCTGGTCTCCGGTGTCTATCCCTGATCCTATAGACTTTGTTTGGGTGTCTATCCCTGGTCCTATAGACTTTGTTTGGGTGTCTATCCCTGGTCCTATAGACTTTGTTTGGGTGTCTATCCCTGGTCCTATAGACTTTGTTTGGGTGTCTATCCCTGGTCCTATAGACTTTGTTTGGGTGTCTATCCCTGGTCCTATAGACTTTGTTTGGGTCTCTATCCCTGGTCCTATAGACTTTGTTTGGGTGTCTATCCCTGGTCCTATAGACTTTGTTTGGGTGTCTATCCCTGGTCCTATAGACTTTGTTTGGGTGTCTATCCCTGGTCCTAAATACTTTGTTTGGGTGTCTATCCCTGGTCCTATAGACTTTGTTTGGGTGTCTATCCCTGGTCCTATAGACTTAGTTTGGGTGTCTATCCCTGATCCTATAGACTTTGTTTGGGTGTCTATCCCTGATCCTATAGACTTAGTTTGGGTGTCTATCCCTGATCCTATAGACTTTGTTTGGGTGTCTATCCCTGATCCTATAGACTTTATTTGGGTGTCTATCCCTGGTCCTATAGACTTTGTTTTGGTCTTTTGCCCTGGTATGTAGACTTTATTTGGGTGTCTATCCCTGGTCCTATAGACTTTGTTTGGGTGTCTATCCCTGGTCCAATAGACTTTGTTTGGGTGTCTATCCCTGGTCCTATAGACTTTGTTTGGGTGTATATCCCTGGTCCTATAGACTTTGTTTGGGTGTCTATCCCTGGTCCTATAGACTTTGTTTGGGTGTCTATTCCTGGTCCTATAGACTTTGTTTGGGTGTCGATCCCTGGTCCTATAGACTTTGTTTGGGTGTCTATCCCTGGTCCTGTAGACTTTGTTTGGGTATCTATTCCTGGTCCTATAGACTTTGTTTGGGTGTCGATCCCTGGTCCTATAGACTTTGTTTGGGTGTTTTATCCCTGGTCCTATAGACTTTATTTGGGTGTCTATCCCTGGTCCTATAGACTTTGTTTTGGTCTCCTGCCCTGGTATGTAGACTTTCTTTGGGTGTCTATCCCTGGTCCTATAGACTTTGTTTGGGTGTCTATCCCTGGTCCAATAGACTTTGTTTGGGTGTCTATCCCTGGTCCTATAGACTTTGTTTGGGTGTCTATCCCTGGTCCTATAGACTTTGTTTGGGTGTCTATCCCTGATCCTATAGACTTTGTTTGGGTGTCTATCCCTGATCCAATAGACTTTGTTTGGGTGTCTATCCCTGGTCCTATAGACTTTGTTTGGGTGTCTATCCCTGATCCTATAGACTTTATTTGGGTGTCTATCCCTGATCCTATAGACTTTCTTTGGGTGTCTATCCCTGGTCCTATAGACTTTATTTGGGTGTCTATCCCTGATCCTATAGACTTTATTTGGGTGTCTATCCCTGATCCTATAGACTTTGTTTGGGTGTCTATCCCTGGTCCTATAGACTTTGTTTGGGTGTCGATCCCTGGTCCTATAGACTTTGTTTTGGTCTTTTGCCCTGGTATGTAGACTTTATTTGGGTGTCTATCCTTGGTCCTATATACTTTCTTTGGGTGTCTATCCCTGGTCCTATAGACTTTGTTTGGGTGTCTATCCCTGGTCCTATAGACTTTGTTTGGGTGTCTATCCCTGGTCCTATAGACTTTGTTTGGGTGTCTATCCCTGGTCCTATAGCCTTTGTTTGGGTGTCTATCCCTGGTCTTATAGACTTTGTTTGGGTGTCTATCCCGTGTCCTATAGACTTTGTTTGGGTGTCTATCCCTGGTCCTATAGACTTTGTTTGGGTGTCTATCCCTGGTCCTATAGACTTTGTTTGGGTGTCTATCCCTGGTCCTATAGACTTTGTTTGGGTGTCTATTCCTGGTCCTATAGACTTTGTTTGGGTGTCTATCCCTGGTCCTATAGACTTTGTTTGGGTGTCTATCCCTGGTCCTATAGACTTTGTTTGGGTGTCTATCCCTGGTCCTATAGACTTTGTTTGGGTGTCTATCCCTGGTCCTATAGACTTTGTTTGGGTGTCTATCCCTGGTCCTATAGACTTTGTTTGGGTGTCTATCCCTGATCCTATAGACTTTGTTTGGGTGTCTATCCCTGGTCCTATAGACTTTGTTTGGGTGTCTATCCCTGGTCCTATAGACTTTGTTTGGGTGTCTATCCCTGGTCCTATAGACTTTGTTTGGGTGTCTATCCCTGATCCAATAGACTTTGTTTGGGTGTCTATCCCTGATCCTATAGACTTTGTTTGGGTGTCTATCCCTGATCCTATAGACTTTGTTTGGGTTTCTATTCCTGGTCCTATAGACTTTGTTTGGGTGTCGATCCCTGGTCCTATAGACTTTGTTTGGGTGTCTATCCCTGGTCCTATAGACTTTGTTTGGGTATCTATTCCTGGTCCTATAGACTTTGTTTGGGTGTCGATCCCTGGTCCTATAGACTTTGTTTGGGTGTCTATCCCTGGTCCTATAGACTTTGTTTGGGTATCTATTCCTGGTCCTATAGACTTTGTTTGGGTGTCGATCCCTGGTCCTATAGACTTTGTTTGGGTGTCTATCCCTGGTCCTATAGACTTTGTTTGGGTGTCTATCCCTGGTCCTATAGACTTTGTTTGGGTGTCTATCCCTGGTCTTGTGAACTTTGTTTGGGTCTCCTGGCCTGATTTTGTTGGATTTTTCTTCCCTGGCCTTGTAGACTTTGTTTGCGTCCCCGGCTCTTGTCTCATACACTTTGGGTCCCCTGCCCTGGTTTTGTAGACTATTTGTGAGTCTCTTCCCTGGTCTCATAGACTTTGTTTGTTTGGGTTTTCTGTCCTGGTTTTGTAGACTTTGTGTGAGTCTCTTGCCACAGTCTTATAGATTTTGTGAGTCTCTTGCCGCAGTCTCATAGATTTTGTGAGTCTCTTGCCGCAGTCTCGTGGATTGTGTGTAAGTCTCTTGCCGCAGTCTCATAGATTGTGTGTGAGTCTTTTGCCGCAGTCTCGTAGATTGTGTGCAGTCTCGTAGATTGTGTGTGAGTCTCTTGCAGCAGTCTCGTAGATTGTGTATGAGTCTTTTGCCACAGTCTCGTAGATTGTGTGCAGTCTCGTAGATTGTGTGTGAGTCTCTTGCAGCAGTCTCGTAGATTGTGTGAGTCTCTTGCAGCAGTCTCGTAGATTGTTAGTCTCTTGCCGCATTCTCAGATTTTGTGGGTCTCTTGCTGCAGTCTCATAGATTTTGTGAGTCTCTTGCTGCAGTCTAGTGGATTGTGTGTGAGTCTCTTGCTGCAGTCTCGTAAATTTTGTGAGAGTCTCTTGCTGCAGTCTCATAGATTGTGTGTGAGTCTCTTGCTTCAGTCTCGTAGAATTTGTCAGTCTCCTGTCTCAGTCTCGCAGATTGTGTGTGAGTCTCTTGCCGCAGTCTCATAGATTTTGTGAGTCTCTCGCTGCGGTCTTGTCAGCTGCCTTCATGCTTTGTGTTCTCTTTCTGCATTGTGGTTCCTGATCCTTGTCTTTGTCCGTCTCTTTCTTGTCTCACCGTCCCCCCCGTCTCGGCCGTGGAGTGTTATCTTGCACATTGTCTTCAGACCTTTCTATTGATACTAGATGGCTTCCTTGTGGAGCTGTCAGTCAATGGCTGGAGATAAGCGTCTCCCTTCAGCACCGCACTCTTATAGTCACAGTATCCTGTGAATGACTTTTGGAGCTCCTGTCACCATATAAGACCCGCACACACAACGCACACAGCGTCCCCCTCCTGCCTGGGAAAGGTCAATGAAACAATGGATTAGAAATACCAGTTGTGAGGCAGGAAGGGCCTATACACATTGTATATTCCCTGGGTTAAAGGGGTACTCCGCTGCTTAGCGTTTGGTAAACTGTTCCGAACGCTGTAGCTGGGAGCTCGTCACGTCAAAACCCCGCCCCCTCATGACATCCCACCCCGCCCCCTCAATGAAAGTCTATGGGAGGGGGCGTGACGGCAGTCACGCCCCCTCCCATAGACTTGCATTGAGGGGGTGGGGCGTGACATCATGAGGGGCGGGGGCTATGACATCAGGAGCTCCCGACTGCAGCGATCGGAACAGTTTGTTCCAAATGCTGAACAGCGGAGTACCCCTTTAAGTCTTTGTTCCTTCCTTACTACCTTGCCATGTTGAAATGCACAAGTGTTTCTTATAGTTTACATATAGCTCCTATACCCCTCTGAATGCTGTAAATGGTGAATAAATACCCACTGTAATTTGAGAAGATAAGAATCATCCTAATATTTAAGTGATGACCCCATCCCATCAGCGACCATTAATGACTCCAACCCCCCTTTCATGCGAGACCAGTAAGGACCCCATCCTATAGAAGATCAATGTTCACCCATCATTCCCTAGGGAACCATTGATGACTCCCCCCCCCAAAAAAAAGGAAACCAATGAGCCCCTCATTTCATCGACCAGTGATTACCCCCCCCCCCCATACCATAGGAGATCAGTGATGATCTGTCATCTTATAGGAGATAAGTGATGATCTGTCATCTTATAGAAGATCAGTGATGATCTGTCATCTTATAGGAGATCAGTGATGATCAGTCATCTTATAGAAGGTCAGTGATGATCTGTCATCTTATAGGAGACCAGTGATGATCAGTCATCTTATAGAAGATCAGTGATGATCTGTCATCTTATAGGAGATCAGTGATGATCAGTCATCTTATAGGAGACCAGTGATGATCTGTCATCTTATAGGAGATCAGTGATGATCAATCATCTTATAGGAGATCAGTGATGATCTGTCATCTTATAGGAGATCAGTGATGATCTGTCATCTTATAGGAGATCAGTGATGATCTGTCATCTTATAGGAGATCAGTGATTGTAATCTTATAGGAGATCAGTGATTGTCATCTTATAGGAGATCAGTGATGATCTGTCATCTTATAGGAGATCAGTGATTGTCATCTTATAGGAGATCAGTGATTGTCATCTTATAGGAGATCAGTGATGATCAGTCATCTTATAGAAGGTCAGTGATGATCAGTCATCTTATAGGAGATCAGTGATGATCTGTCATCTTATAGGAGATCAGTGATGATCAGTCATCTTATAGGAGATCAGTGATGATCAGTCATCTTATAGAAGGTCAGTGATGATCAGTCATCTTATAGGAGATCAGTGATGATCTGTCATCTTATAGGAGACCAGTGATGATCTGTCATCTTATAGGAGATCAGTGATGATCTGTCATCCTTGTAGGAGATCAATGATGATCTGTCATCTTATAGGAGACCAGTGATGATCTGTCATCTTATAGGAGACCAGTGATTATCTGTCATCTTATAGGAGATCAGTGATGATCTTTCATCTTATAGGAGATCAGTGATGATCTGTCATCTTATAGGAGATCAGTGATGATCTGTCATCTTATAGGAGATCAGTGATGATCTGTCATCTTATAGGAGACCAGTGATTATCTGTCATCTTATAGGAGATCAGTGATGATCTGTCATCTTATAGGAGATCAGTGATGATCTGTCATCTTATAGGAGATCAGTGATGATCTGTCATCTTATAGGAGATCAGTGATGATCTGTCATCTTATAGGCGACCAGTAATGATCTGTCATCTTATAGGAGATCAGTGATGATCTGTCATCTTATAGGAGATCAGTGATGATCAGTCATCTTATAGGAGACCAGTGATGATCTGTCATCTTATAGGATACCAGTGATGATCAGTCATCTTATAGGAGATCAGTGATGATCTGTCATCTTATAGGAGATCAGTGATGATCTGTCATTTTATAGGAGACCAGTGATGATCTGTCATCTTATAGGAGACCAGTGATGATCAGTCATCTTATAGGAAATCAGTGATGATCTGTCATCTTATAGGAGATGAGTGATGATCTGTCATCTTATAGGAGACCAGTGATGATCTGTCATCTTATAGGAAATCAGTGATGATCTGTCATATTATAGGAGATCGGTGATGATCTGTCATCCTATAGGATATCAGTGATGATCTGTCATCTTATAGGAGATCAGTGATGATCAGTCATCTTACAGACCAGTGATGATCTGTCATCTTATAGGAGACCAGTGATGATCTGTCATCTTATAGGAGACCAGTGATGATCTGTCATCTTATAGGAGATCAGTGATGATCTGTCATCTTATAGGAGATCAGTGATGATCTGTCATCTTATAGGAGATCAGTGATGATCTGTCATCTTATAGGAGATCAGTGATGATCTGTCGTCTTATAGGAGATGAGTGATGATCTGTCATCTTATAGGAGATCAGTGATGATCAGTCATCTTATAGGAAATCAGTGATGATCTGTCATTTTATAGGAGTTCAGTGATGATCTGTCATCTTATAGGAGACCAGTGATGATCAGTCATCTTATAGGAGATCAGTGATGATCAGTCATCTTATAGGAGACCAGTGATGATCTGTCATCTTATAGGAGACCAGTGATGATCAGTCATCTTATAGGAGACCAGTGATGATCAGTCATCTTATAGGAGACCAGTGATGATCAGTCATCTTATAGGAGACCAGTGATGATCTGTCATCTTATAGGAGACCAGTGATGATCAGTCATCTTACAGACCAGTGATGATCCCTTATCCCATAGGAGACAAGTGATTGTGTTAGTATAAATCATTGAGACCATCCGCACTATGGGCTTATATGAGAATGTGCCTGGACCCATCTCCACAGTCAGCCAGTATTGTCCATTTGGGTACTTTGGGGGTAAATTGAGGCAGACCCTCCATAGAGTCAATTTAGGGTGGGGGGGGTGGGGTGTTTAGCTTTCAGCCCTTTGTGGTCTTGTAATGTTGATGTCCAGTCATGGATAGTTTATTGTTAGGTGGGAGTGATATTGAAGTCCAGAACTTTTCCCGGGCTTTGGACTATAACATCATGTGACCTCAGTGGACTGTGACATCATGTGACCTCAGTGGACTGTGACATCATGTGACCTTAGTGGACTATGACATCTTGTGATCTCATTGGACTGTGACATCTTGTGATCTCATTGGACTGTGACATCTTGTGACCTCAGTGGACTGTGACATCATGTGACCTCAGCGGACTGTGACATCATGTGACCTCAGCGGACTGTGACATCATGTGACCTCAGCGGACTGTGACATCATGTGACCTCAGCGGACTGTGACATCATGTGACCTCAGCGGACTGTGACATCATGTGACCTCAGCGGACTGTGACATCATGTGACCTCAGCGGACTGTGACATCTTGTGACCTCAGTGGACTGTGACATCATCTGACCTCAGCGGACTGTGACATCATGTGACCTTAGTGGACTATGACATCTTGTGATCTCATTGGACTGTGACATCTTGTGACCTCAGTGGACTGTGACATCTTGTGACCACAGTGGACTGTGACATCATGTGACCTCAGCGGACTGTGACATCATGTGACCTCAGCGGACTGTGACATCATGTGACCTCAGCGGACTGTGACATCATGTGACCACAGTGGACTGTGACATCATGTGACCTCAGCGGACTGTGACATCTTGTGACCTCAGCGGACTGTGACATCTTGTGACCTCAGTGGACTGTGACATCATGTGACCTCAGCGGACTGTGACATCATGTGACCTCAGCGGACTGTGACATCATGTGACCACAGTGGACTGTGACATCATGTGACCTCAGCGGACTGTGACATCTTGTGACCTCAGCGGACTGTGACATCATGTGACCTCAGTGGACTGTGACATCATGTGACCTCAGCGGACTGTAACATCATGTGACCTCAGTGGACTGTGACATCATGTGACCACAGTGGACTGTGACATCATGTGACCTCAGCGGACTGTGACATCATGTGACCTCAGCGGACTGTGACATCTTGTGACCTCAGCGGACTGTAACATCATGTGACCTCAGTGGACTGTGACATCATGTGACCTCAGCGGACTGTAACATCATGTGACCTCAGTGGACTGTGACATCATGTGACCTCAGCGGACTGTGACATCATGTGACCTCAGCGGACTGTGACATCATGTGACCTCAGCGGACTGTGACATCATGTGACCTCAGTGGACATCTTCTCTAGCCAAGTGACAATGGTCTAGAGCAGTGGTCTCCAACCTGCTGACCTCCAGATGTTGCAAAACTACAACTGCCAGGCCGGGCATGCTGGGAGTTGTAGTTTTGCAAGATCTAGAAAAGGAAAGAGGCTGCCTGGCAGCACCAAAGGGTAGATTGTTGCTGAGTTGCCCATGGCAACCAATCAGGTCGCTACTTTCACTTTTGAAAAGGCCTCTGCAAAATGAAAGCAGCGATCTGATTGGTTGCTATGGGCAACTCAGCAACTCTTTCTCTGCAACACGTTGGAGACCACTGTTCTAGAGTCTGATGAATACATTGCCGCGGTCTCGTAGACTCGAGTGTTCTCCAGGCCTCATCTTTCTGCCTCCTGGGAGCCCCTCAGCCTATAGCCCCAGTTTTTAGAGAGCCTGATAAGTCAATTGCTGTGCTTTACGCAGGCTCGGGTGGTCTCGGGGCCTCTTCTCTCGGCCTCATACAAGCCCCTCTTCTCCAGCCCAGTCCAGTGGTTTAGAGAGCCAGGTCAGCACATTTCCATGGTTCCCCTAGACTTGGGTGGTCTCCGGACTCCTCCCTTAAGCCTCACTCCTTCATCACAGCCCCGGTGGTGTAGAATGTCGGTTCGGTACATTGTTGTGGTTCCCATAGACTCAGATGGTTTTCGGGCCTTTTCTCTCTGTCTCCTATGAGCCCCTCTTCTTCAGACCAGCCCCAGTGGTTTATGGAACCTAATAAATCCATTGCTGTGGTTCCTGTAGACTCCAGTGGTCTCTGGGCCTTGTGTGCCTCCCCTAAGCCCCTCTTATTCAGACCAGCCCCAGTGGTTTAGAGAACATTTTGTGGTTCCCTTAGACTTCCATGGTCTCTCGGCCTCCTCTAAGCCTTCTTGTTCAGCCCAGTGGTATGGAAAACCATATTAGTTCATTGCCTTGGCTTCATTAGGCTCAGGTGGTCCTCGGGTCTCCGCTGTCTGCCTCCTGTGAGTACCTATTCTCCAGCCACAGTGCTCTAGAGCGCCAGGGCATTACTTTTTCCTGGTTCCCTTTGGCTCTGATGGTCTCTCTACCTCCTCTAAGTCCTTGTTCTTCATCCCAGCCCCAGTGGTATAAAGAGCGGTATAAGTATGTTGCCATGGAACCTGTAGGCTCAGATGGTCCTCGGGCCTCCTCTGTCTGCCTCCTGTGAATACCTCTTCTCCAGCCCCAGTAATTTAGAGAGCTGGACTCTGATGGTGTCTTGGCCATCAATTTCTACCTCCGTCAAGTCCCTCTTATTCAGCCCAGCCCCACTGGTATGGAGAACCGTATCAGTTCATTGCCATGGCTCCCGTGGGCCCGGGTGGTCCTAGGGCCTCCTCTGTCTGTCTCCTGTGAGACTCTCTTCTCCAGCCCAGCCTCAGTGGTTTACAGAGCTCTATAAGTTCATTGCCATGGCTCCCGTAGAATTGAGTGGTCTACGGGCCTCCTCTTTCTGCCTCCTGTGAATACCTCTTCTCCGGCCTCAGTGGTCCAGATCGTAAGGGCATTACATGGTTCCCTTAGACTCTGATGGTCACTTGGCCTCCTCTCTATATCCTCTAAGCCCTTCTTCAGCCCAGCCCCAGCGGTATGGAGAACTGTATCAGTTCATTGCCATGGCTCCCATAGGCCCGGGTGGTCCTCAGGCCTCCTCTGTCTGCCTCCAGTGAGCCCCTCTTCTCCAGTCCCAGTAGTTTAGAAAGCCAGACTCAGTTGGTCACTTGGCCTCCTCTGTCTGCCTCCTGTAAGCCCCTCTTATTCAGCCCAGCCCCAGCGGTATAGAGAACTGTATCAGTTCATTGCCATGGCTCCCATAGGCCCGGGTGGTCCTCAGGCCTCCTCTGTCTGCCTCCTGTGAGCCCCTCTTCTCCAGTCCCAGTAGTTTAGAAAGCCAGACTCAGTTGGTCACTTGGCCTCCTCTCTATATCCTCTAAGCCCTTCTTCAGCCCAGCCCCAGCGGTATAGAGAACCGTCTCAGTTCATTGCCATGGCTTCCATAGGCCCGGGTGGTCCTCAGGCCTCCTCTGTCTGCCTCCTGTGAGCCCCTCTTCTCCAGCCCAGCCCCAGTGGTTTAGAGAGCCGGATAAGTGCCCTATCAACATGTTAATCAAATTACTTATGAGCCAAAATTGACGCTTTTCATTAATTATACAAGATTATTCTAATTGCGAATTCAAATTTATTCGCTCCGAACAGAAGGTGTTCTGCCACGTCTCCGGGAATTTGCATATTAAATGGGGAGAGTGGGGGATTATGTATGCTAATTTATGCGTATTGTCTTTATTTTTAACTGGCAGACCATATGCACGACTGCTGCTTAAGTAGGTGAAAAAGTGGCAGGGAGTTTGATTCGCCGCTCGCTGGAGTCTTGGCGCTGGCAGCGGTGAGGGTGGATGGCATCACCTGGCGCCGGGTCTCGGTCTCGTCGGTACATGGTGATGGTGGCGGATGGGGAGACGTGTCTGAGAGTAGAACGGTAGATAAAAATAACCCTCGTTCAGATGTTCCTCTACCCACTCAAGGTCTACGGGGATGAGACGTCACAGGCCTCTGCCGGTCCGGGATCGTCTCAGGAGGTTGTGTCTATGGAGGCCGCCAGTGACTCAACAATAGGTTGATGGGTCCTGACTCCTCCAGCCACAACACCTCGTTATAGTCCTGAAGGAACATTGGTGGGGCTGCTAGGGTTTGGTGGTCCCCGGCCTCTGCCAGTCCGGGATCGTCTCAGGAGGTTGTGTCTATGGAGGCCACCAGTGACTCAACAATAGGTTGATGGGTCCTGACTCCTCCAGCCACAACACCTCATTATAGTCCTGAAGGAACATTGGTGGGGCTGCTAGGGTTTGGTGGTCCCCGGGCTCTGCCAGTCCTGGATCTTCTCATGAGGTTGTGTCTATGGAGGCCGCTAGTGACCCAACTTCACTGATAACTTCAGACATGTACTGACCCTGACCGGGGAAGTCAATGGTTCCTGAGTCCTCGAAACACAACACATCCTTATAGTCCTCACTCCTATACAGAGAGTGTAATGGAGGAGTCATGACAGCTCTGTATATAAGAACTATACACACGGACAGCACTGTATATAAGGACTATACACCAGGACAGCACTGTATATAAGGACTATACACACGGACAGCTCTGTATATAAGAACTATACACCAGGACAGCTCTGTCTATATGGACTATACACCAGAACAGCACTGTATATAAGGACTATACACATGGACAGCACTGTATATAAGGACTATACACCAGAACAGCACTGTATATAAGGACTATACACATGGACAGCACTGTATATAAGGACTATACACCAGGACAGCACTGTATATAAGGACTATACACCAGGACAGATCTGTATATTAGAACTATACACCAGGACAGCACTGTATATAAGGACTATACATCAGGACAGCACTGTATATAAGAACTATACACACGGACAGCACTGTTTATAAGAAAAATACACCAGGACAGCTCTGAATATAAGAACTATACACCAGGACAGCACTGTATATAAGGACTATACACCAGGACAGCACTGTATATAAGGACTATACACACGGACAGCACTGTATATAAGAAAAATACACCAGGACAGCTCTGAATATAAGAACTATACACCAGGACAGCACTGTATATATGGACTATACACACGGACAGCACTGTATATAAGAATAATACACCAGGACAGCTCTGTATATAAGAACTATACACCAGGACAGAACTGTATATAAGGACTATACACATGGACAGCTCTGTATATAAGGACTATACACACGGACAGCACTGTATATAAGAACTATGCACCAGGACAGCACTGTATATAAGGACTATACACCAGGACAGCACTGTATATAAGGACTATACACACGGACAACACTGTATATAAGAAATATACACCAGGACAGCACTGTATATAAGGACTATACACCAGGACAGCACTGTATATAAGGACTATACACACGGACAACACTGTATATAAGAAATATACACCAGGACAGCACGGTATATAAGCAGGAAAACACTGTATATACAGTGGGGCTCAAAAGTTTGGGCCCCCCAGGTGAAAAATTTGTATTAATGTGCATAAAGAAGCCAAGGAAAGATGGAAAAATCTCCAAAAGGCATCAAATTACAGATTAGACATTCTTATAATATGTCAACAAAAGTTACATTTTATTTCCATCATTTACACTTTCAAAATAACAGAAAACAAAAAAATGGCGTCTGCAGTTTGGGCACCCTGCAGAATTTATAGCATGCACTGACCCCTTTGCAAAGCTGAGACCTGCCAGTGTCATGGATTGTTCTCAATCATCATCTGGGAAGACCAGGTGATGTCAATCTCAAAGGTTTTTAATGCCCAGACTCATCTGACCTTGCCCCAACAATCAGCACCATGGGTTCTTCTAAGCAGTTGTCTAGAAATCTGAAACTGAAAATAGTTGACGCTCACAAAGCTGGAGAAGTCTATAAGAAGATAGCAAAACGCTTTCCGATGTCAATATCCTCTGTTCGGAATGTAATTAAGAAATGGCAGTCATCAGGAACAGTGGAAGTTAAAACAAGATCTGGAAGACCAAGAAAAATATCAGACAGAAGAGCTTGCAGGATTGTGAGAAAAACTATTCAAAACCCACGTTTGACTACACAATCCCTCCAGAAAGATCTGGCAGACACTGGAGTTGTGGTACACTATTCCACTATAAAGAGATACTTGTACAAATATGGTCTTCATGGAAGAGTCATCAGAAGAAAACCTCTTCTACGTCCTCACCACAAAAATCAGCGTTTGAATTTTGCAAATGAAAAGATAGACAAGCCTGATGCATTTTGGAAACAAGTTCTGTGGACCAATGAGGTTAAAATTGAACTTTTTGGCCGGAATGAGCGAAGGTACGTTTGGAGAAGAAGGGGAACAGAATCTAATGAAAAGAACCTCTGTCCAACTGTTAAGCATGGGGGTGGATCAATCATGCTTTGGGGTTGTATTGCATCCAGTGGCACAGGGAACATCTCACGAGTAGAAGGAAAAATGGATTCAATAAAAGTTCAGCAAATTTTGGATGCTTACTTGATGCCATCTGTGAAAAAGCTGAAGTTAAAGAGAGGATGGCTTCTACAAATGGATAATGATCCTAAACACACCTCGAAATCCACGGGGGATTACATCAAGAGGCGTAAACTGAAGGTTTTGCCATGGCCTTCACAATCTCCTGACCTCAACATAATTGAAAATCTATGGATAGACCTTAAAAGAGCAGTGCCTGACAGACAGCCCAGAAATCTCAAAGAACTGGAAGACTTTTGTAAGGAAAAATGGGCAAAGATGCCTCAAACAAGAATTGAAAGACTCTTGGCTTGCTACAAAAAGCGTTTACAAGCTGTGATACTTGCCAAAGGGGGCAGTACAAGATATTAACCCTGCAGGGTGCCCAAAGTTTTGCAGACGCCATTTTTTTGTTTTCTGTTATTATGATGGAAATAAAATGTAACTTTTGTTGACATATTATAAGAATGTCTCATCTGTAATTTGATGCCTTTTGGAGATTTTTCCATCTTTCCTTGGCTTCTTTATGCACATTAATACAAATTTTTACCTGGGGTGCCCAAACTTTTGATCCCCACTGTAAGCAGTTTACACCAGGACAGCACTGTATATAAGGACTATACACCAGGAAAGCTCTGTATATAAGGACTATACACCAGGACAGTACTGTATATAATGACTGTACACCAGGACAGCTCTGTATATAAGGACTATACACCAGGACATCACTGTATATAAGAACTATAGACCAGGACAGCTCTGTATATAAGGACTATACACCAGGACTGCTCTGTATATAAGCACTATACACCAGGACAGCTCTGTATATAAGGACTATACACCAGGTAAGCTCTGTATATAAGGACTATACACCAGGACAACACTGTATATAAGAACTATACACCAGGACAGCTCTGTATATAAGGACTATACACCAGGACAGCACTGTATATAAAAACAATACACCAGGACAGCTCTGTATATAAGAACTATGCCTCAGGGTGACACTGTATATAAGCACTGTACACCAGGACAGCTCTGTATATAAGCACTGTACACCAAGACAGCTCTGTATATAAGGACTATACACCAGGACAACACTGTATATAAGAACTATACACCAGGACAGCTCTGTATATAAGGACTATACACCAGGACAACACTATATAAGAACCATACACCAGGACAGCTCTGTATATAAGCACTATACACAAGGACAGCTCTGTATATAAGAACTATACACCAGGACAGCTCTGTATATAAGAACTATACACAAGGACAGCACTGTATATAAGGACTATACACCAGGATAGCTCTGTATATAAGCACTATACACAAGGACAGCTCTGTATATAAGAACTATACACCAGGACAGCTCTGTATATAAGCACTATACACAAGGACAGCACTGTATATAAGGACTATACACCAGGACAGCTCTGTATATAAGGACTATACACCAGGACAGCACTGTGTATAAGGACTATACATCAGGACAGCACTGTATATAAGGACTATAATCCAAGACAGCTCTGTATATAAGGACTATACACCAGGACAGCACTGTGTATAAGGACTATACACCAAGACATCACTGTGTATAAGGACTATACACCAGGAATGCACTGTATATAACCACTATAGACCAGGACAGCTCTAAGGACTATACATCAGGAGACCACTGTGTATAAGGACTATACACCAGGACAGCTCTGTATATAAGGACTAAACACCAGGACAGCTCTGTATATAAGGACTAAACACCAGGACAGCTCTGTATATAAGGACTAAACACCAGGACAGCTCTGTATATAAGGACTAAACACCAGGACAGCTCTGTATATAAAGACTAAACACCAGGACAGCTCTGTATATAAGGACTATACACCAGGACAGCTCTGTATATAAGGACTAAACACCAGGACAGCTCTGTATATAAGGACTAAACACCAGGACAGCTCTGTATATAAAGACTAAACACCAGGACAGCTCTGTATATAAGGACTATACACCAGGACAGCTCTGTATATAAGGACTAAACACCAGGACAGCTCTGAGACAGCCTTAAATCCCGACTGATACATTGTAACAAACCATCAGGCCTCCGGTAGTATACAGTAACGTATACCCCGCACACATTCAGCCTTCCGTGATTTGTTTTCCCGCCCGTCGCGCCTCCAGCTGGCGGGCATTGTGCCGGGACATATGGCGCACAGGTGGGGATATAGGTGGCATTGTTTGTGTCTCAACATTGGCGCGTGGCTCGGCTGGAAGGTATAAATATGTGTATGGTCTCCTAGTATGTGTTTGTGTGTAACCATATGCCAGCTCGCTGGTGTGCCCGTGTGTGCGTCTCCTCCGGGGTACACAGCAGCCCATGTATAATTCACAGAGCCGTGCCCAGCGCAGGCTGCCATAAATATTTCATGACTCCTGGAAGCCTGTGGGAATGGATCTGTCTGCCTCGCGTCTCTGATCGTACTCTGCCCGTCTTCCTTCCTGCGTCTGTGCCCTCCTCTGATCCTCCCTTGTATCACACCAATGTCGCCCTGATCATGGGACAGTGCGGCACTGTATGGGTACAGACCGGCAAATTGTAGCAAAGCCCCAAGAGATGCCGCAAAGACGACGACTGACAACAAGGAACAGATCAGGGAGGGAAAGAGAGTCCATGACCATACGAGAGCACTCCGCTAATATAAGAGTAAGGACAGGGTCAGAACAGGGTCCTCCACTATAATAGGTACTGTAAGGACAGGATCCTACATTATAATAGTCACTGTAAGGACAGGGTCAGAACAGGATCCTCCACTATAATAGTCACTGTAAGGAAAGGGTCAGAACAGGGTCCTCCACTATAATAGTCACTGTAAGGACAGGGTCAGGACAGGATCCTCCACTATAATAGTCACTGTAAGGAAAGGGTCAGAACAGGGTCCTCCACTATAATAGTCACTGTAAGGACAGGGTCAGGACAGGGTCCTACATTATAATAGTCACTGTAAGGACAGGGTCAGGACAGGATCCTCCATTATAATAGGTTCTGTAAGGACAGGGTCAGGACAGGATCCTCCATTATAATAGTCACTGTAAGGACAGGTTCAGGACAGGATCCTACATTATAATAGTCACTGTAAGGACAGGGTCAGAACAGGATCCTCCATTATAATAATCACTGTAAGGACAGGGTCAGGACAGGATCCTCCATTATAATAGTCACTGTAAGGACAGGGTCAGGACAGGATCCTCCATTATAATAGTCACTGTAAGGACAGGGTCAGGACAGGATCCTCCATTATAATAGTCACTGTAAGGACAGGGTCAGGACAGGATCCTCCATTATAATAGTCACTGTAAGGACAGGTTCAGGACAGGATCCTACATTATAATAGTCACTGTAAGGACAGGGTCAGAACAGGATCCTCCATTATAATAATCACTGTAAGGACAGGGTCAGGACAGGATCCTCCATTATTATAGTCACTGTAAGGACAGGGTCAGGACAGGATCCTCCATTATAATAGTCACTGTAAGGACAGGGTCAGGACAGGATCCTCCATTATAATAGTCACTGTAAGGACAGGGTCAGGACAGGGTCCTACATTATAATAGTCACTGTAAGGACAGGGTCAGAACAGGATCCTCCACTATAATAGTCACTGTAAGGAAAGGGTCAGAACAGGGTCCTCCACTATAATAGTCACTGTAAGGACAGGGTCAGGACAGGGTCCTACATTATAATAGTCACTGTAAGGACAGGGTCAGAACAGGATCCTCCACTATAATAGGTTCTGTAAGGACAGGGTCAGAACAGGATCCTCCATTATAATAGTCACTGTAAGGACAGGGTCAGGACAGGATCCTCCACTATAATAGTCACTGTAAGGACAGGGTCAGGACAGGATACTCCATTATAATAGTCACTGTAAGGACAGGGTCAGGACAGGATACTCCATTATAATAGTCACTGTAAGGAAAGGGTCAGAACAGGGTCCTCCACTATAATAGTCACTGTAAGGACAGGGTCAGGACAGGGTCCTACATTATAATAGTCACTGTAAGGACAGGGTCAGAACAGGATCCTCCACTATAATAGGTTCTGTAAGGACAGGGTCAGAACAGGATCCTCCATTATAATAGTCACTGTAAGGAAAGGGTCAGAACAGGATCCTCCATTATAATAGTCACTGTAAGGACAGGGTCAGGACATTATCCTCCACTATAATAGGTTCTGTAAGGAAAGGGTCAGAACAGGATCCTCCATTATAATAGTCACTGTAAGGACAGGGTCAGGACAGGATCCTCCACTATAATAGGTTCTGTAAGGACAGGGTCAGAACAGGGTCCTCCACTATAATAATCACTGTAAGGACAGGGTCAGAACAGGGTCCTCCACTATAATAGTCACTGTAAGGACAGGGTCAGGACAGGGTCCTACATTATAATAGTCACTGTAAGGACAGGGTCAGAAAAGGGTCCTCCACTATAATAGTCACTGTAAGGACAGGGTCAGAGCAGGGTCCTCCACTATAATAGTCACTGTAAGGACAGGGTCAGGACAGGGTCCTACATTATAATAGTCACTGTAAGGACAGGGTCAGGACAGGATCCTTCATTATAATAGTCACTGTAAGGACAGGGTCAGGACAGGATCCTCCATTATAATAGGTACTGTAAGGACAGGTTCAGGACAGGATCCTACATTATAATAGGTACTGTAAGGACAGGTTCAGGACAGGATCCTACATTATAATAGGTACTGTAAGGACAGGTTCAGGACAGGATCCTACATTATAATAGTCACTGTAAGGACAGGGTCAGGACAGGATCCTACAATATAATAGTCACTGTAAGGACAGGGTCAGGACAGGATCCTTCATTATAATAGTCACTGTAAGGAAAGGGTCAGGACAGGATCCTCCATTATAATAGGTACTGTAAGGACAGGGTCAGGACAGGATCCTCTATTATAATAGTCACTGTAAGGACAGGATCAGGACAGGGTCCTCCACTATAATAGTCACTGTAAGGACAGGGTCAGGACAGGATCCTCCATTATAATAGGTACTGTAAGGACAGGGTCAGGACAGGATCCTCCATTATAATAGGTACTGTCAGGACAGGGTCAGGACAGGATCCTCCATTATAATAGGTACTGTAAGGACTGGGTCAGGACAGGGTCCTACATTATAATAGTCACTGTAAGGACAGGGTCAGGACAGGATCCTCCCTTATAATAATCACTGTAAGGACAGGGTCAGGACAGGATCCTCCATTATAATAGACACTGTAAGGACAGGGTCAGGATATTAAAGTAATTCCCATATATAAAAGGGCGAAGCTAGGGCCAAGGTAGGGGGTCAAATACTTCCTGAGAATTAAGAGATATGAACATAGTTTCAGGTTTGATCGAGATGCCATAAGCAAGGAACTGCATTGATGTTGTAACATAAGGGCCGAAATCCCACTTGGTCCCTCCCTATAGGGCCCCTAGGTCTCTGTTCAGCTGGGGAGGTAGTAGTTTTGCCAGTAATGGAGTATCCTGCTCACCAATCCGCCTCGTGTGCACTACACATGGGGACTACACGCACAAACCGTCAGGAACAAGGAATATCCAGCACCACAGTATCGGATAAGAATGTAGTATTTATTGCAGAGTCTTCGACAGGAACATTTAAACACACAGAGCACGGCCAAGGAGTGACGCGTTTCGGCAGATGTAGCCACCTTAGTCTTACTACACAATCCCATGAATCAATCCCCTCTATATAGGGGGAGGACTCCGCCCACCGCCAGGTGATATAGCAACATCAAAAAATATATTCTAATAATAATCAATATAAATGTGTACTAGAAATCACAAGCCTATGAATAAAATATGAAAAATAATAAAAATAGACACAAAATTGTACAAATTAATTGTGTATTAAAAAGGAAAAAATATAGTAAATAATCAGGGTTCTTCCAGTATTTCTGTTCAGGGGATAGAACGGGTTAATGGGGTACTCCGGTAGAAAACTTTTTTTTTTTTTTTTTTTTTTTAAATCAACTGGTGCCAGAAAGTTAAACAGATTTGTAAAATACTTCTATTAAAAAAATCTTAATCCTTCCATTACTTATTAGCTGCAGAATACTACAGAATAAATAATTTTCTATTTGGAACACAGAGCTCTCTGCTGACATCATGAACATAGTGCTCTCTGCTGACATCTCTGTCCATTTTAGGAACTGTCCAGAGTAGCATATGTTTTCTATGGGGATTTTCTCGTACTCCGATGAAAACCTTTTTTCTTTTAAATCAACTGGTGGCAGAAAGTTAAACATATTTGTAAATTACTTCTATTAAAAAATCTTAATCCTTCCAGTACTTATTAGTTGCTGAATGCTACAGAGGAAATTCCTTTCTTTTTGGAACACTGATGACATCACGAACACAGTGCTCTCTGCTGACATCTCTGTCCATTTTAGCAGCCATGCATAGCAGATGTATGCTAAGGGCAGCATGTTGGCTCAGTGGTTAGCACTGCTGCCTTGCAGTGCTGGGGACTTGGGTTCAAATCCCACTAAGGACAACAATAAATAAAGCGTTATTATTATTATTATAACGTCAGCAGAGAGAACTGTGGTCGTGATGTCATCAGAGAGCATTCCAAAAAGAAAATAATTTCCTCTGTAGTATTCAGCAGCTAATAAGTACTGGAAGGATTAAGATTTTTTAATAGAAGTAATTTACAAATATGTTTAACTTTCTGCCACCAGTTGATTTAAAAGAAAAAAGGTTTTCACCGGAGTACCCCTTTAAAACTTTTTGTGAATCCCCGTCTGTGTTTTGGGAGTATTCTGCCCACACCGGCACAGGTGTTGTACCTGGCGGTGGGTGGAGTCCTGCCCCCTATATAGAGGGGATGGATTCATGGGATTGTGTAGTACGACTAAGGCGGCTACGTCCACCGAAACGCGTCAGTCCTTGGTCCGTGCTGTTCCTGCTAGTTTTGCTGGTAGTAGTTTGAAGTTGTGGATGAGGGAAAAGGGTCTATATTGGGTTGGGGCTTTGTCTGGATCAATGATGATGTAGCAAGTAAAATAGAGGGGTCTAGGACACAAATTTTAACTTGTTAATGACTGGTGCAAAGTGGGGGGGGGGGGGGGGGGAGGGAACAAGGGTCAACAAGGCCAACCAGGGCACTGACATAACATAGAAGGGGCTGAGGCAATATTAGTGAGGGTGCCTGGGGGGAGGAGATATGGATGATCATGGTGTAAAGTGAGGGAGGGTTGGGGTAATGGGTGCAATCTTAACCCACTGGGTGAAGGACTCTTTTCGAGAAAGGGAGTTCAGAGAGATTTAGCAGAGGGCGGAGAGGCCACCATCTCATCATCCTTTTTGCTCTAGGATATGTGGGTAATAACCTTTCGGCAAGAAGACTCAGAGACCTGCAAAGTCAGTGTGGTGAATCAGGAGACTTGTAACGTAAGGGTTGTTGCAGTGATAGTATAGGGTCGGATAGTATAAACCCTTAGATGTCGTGACGCCAGGGTGAGGTTTCCTTAGTATTAATGATCGTACCGCCAACCGTCCCGTAAACGGTAGTCCACAGCAGATTTTAGGAAGTAAACCGAAGAAACTTTACTGCAGATTTTATGCAACGGCATATAACAGAACAGTTATAAGAGTGAACCTGAATACAGGCTCCTCACAGGTTTGCTGGGACTTGGAATCAATTGAGCTGTGATGCTAGTCACTGTGTTACTATTTTAGGGCATTTGAGCTTTTAGTAGTCACACAGGATTTGGTAGATTGAGCTTGGAATCACTCACGGTTTTGTGGCTGCTGGACTTTAGGCTTTAGGCCTAGCTTGATTTGAGATTTGTGCTGCGATATGCTTACTTCAGAAATGCAGGAACTAAGAGAGAGAATTTAGTGGCAGCAGCTCCTTATATATTAAGAGGGCTGGGCAACAACTCATTGGTTGGCAAACCTGTAAGTCCTGACCCAGTGAACTCTGGGTACATCACATGACCTCTAAGGTCCTTAAACCATAGTACAACATAATTAAAGGCACATGACCTCTAAGGTCCTATACATAGATATTCCCTATACATTAAATATATACATTAAACAATCGATTTATATGAGCCGACTAGGGGTAAGCCCTACAGGAGAGCCCTATGACATGGAGGGACTCTAGCTGCGGGGACTTTAGACAAGGGACAGGACCAAGTCCTGTACTGGGACACCTCATCAGGAATAGACAGTCTAGTGTCATACGATCCGGTGCCATGGATCCGGTGTTACGGGAAGAGGCTGTAGATCCCGTTTCTTTCACCCTTGATGTGGGTCCATGTTATAGAAGTCTGTTCAGGCGTTTGGAAACCGGGGTTGTTTCGGTCTAGTAGTCATTTTGCCAATTCAGCACCATGGGACGACTGCCATCTTGGGGGAGTTGTGCATTACATCTAGCTTCTTAACCTCTTGAAGGACGACTTGATTCTATCAGTAAGATGGTGACTGTAGCTGGTTTTGAATACAGCTGGGGGGATCAAAGGCCAAGGGCTCCAACCTGTAGGGCCTTAAAGGGTTACTCCGTCCCTAGACATCTTATCCCCTATCCAAAGGATAGAGGATAAGATGTCTGATCATGGGGGTCCCGCCGATGGGCTGCTGCGTTATCTCGGCTGCGGCACCCCAGACATCTGGTTAGACCGGCGATGCAGTGCGTAGGCTCGTGACGTCACGGCCACGCCCCCTCAATGCAAGTCTATGGGAGGGGGCGTGACTGCCTTCATGCCCCCTCCCATAGACTTGCATTGAGAGGGCATGGCCGTAATGTCATGATCTACCGGTGCTGCACAGGACACTCTAAATGAACGCCGGGTGCAGCAGGGAGATTGCGGGGGTCCCCAGTGGCCAGACCCCTGCGATCAGACATCTTATTCTCTATCCTTTGGATAGGGATAAGATGTCTAGGGGTGGAGTACCCCTTTAATGCGATTTTATGGTGCAGGACTCAGAGGCTGAGACTACAGTAGGGTCAAAGGCTGGCTGTGCTGCCTAATCCGGTCTTTTGGGGGCAGGGACGTGCACAGGTGGACTAGAAAGGGGGCTTGAGCCCCTTCCCTTTTGATGTTCTTATTATAGGTGCCCTGGGCAGCCTGGCATAATCTTGTGGGCATTTAAATAAATAATTACAAGAAGTGGCCATTTTTTTTTTTTTATATATTTTTTTTAGTTCAGCCCCTGACCCCCCAAAATGCCAATGCACGTCCCTGTTGGGGGCTACTGGAACTAGGCAGTAAAGGAGGTAGAGGTGGCAATAGGGAATGCCCCCCCCCCCCCATATTGATTACGCAGAGTCAGCAGAAGGATTTGTTCCTTGCCTCAAGGCTACTTTAGGTTGGTGATCAGGCCGAGGAGCAGGCCGTGTTATGGAGCAGGACATGGAAGTTAGGGGCCAGTTGCAGTATGAAGGATGTCGAGGTCATGGACTACCCCTGTCTTACTGCTGTTATTGTTATGGGTGATGCCGGGCAATGACCGTATAAAGAGGGACCCACATTCTTCTCCTTGGTTACGGAGAACAAGATGTTGTTGTACCACAACTTAAAGGGGGTACTCCGGTGCTCCAGCGTTCTGAACATTTTGTCAGAGGCCGTGATCGTGGCGTCACACCACGCCCCCTCCATTCATGTCTATGGGAGAGGGCGTGTCATCTGACACGCCCCCTCCCATTGATATGAATGGAGGGGGCTTGGCTTGACGGCACAAAGTGGCGTGGCTGTGGAGTCACGACCACTGCCACAGGAACCCGGCGTTTGCTTAGAACAGGAGATCATGGGGGGCCCCAGCAGCAGGACCCCAGGATCAGACATCTTATCCCTATCCTTTGGATAGGAGATAAGATGTCTTGGAGCTGTGGTAAGCCTGGGGGTTGTAGGGCAGTAGGGGTGTTGCGGTTCTATATGATAAAGGGCGCTGTTAACCCTTGTCACTCGTGACGCCAGGGTGAGGGTTAAAACTCTGTAGTGATGCTGGGCCTATCGCCACACTTCCCAAGAGCAATAGGTGGGTGTAAAATAAATGGATTGTACACAGCAGTGCTGAACTTCAAACTTGCAGGAATCTTTACTGAAGATTTTCTGTACATGCAGTAACGGTAACAGTTCAGATAACAAAGTCTTTACAAACAGCACCGCAGTGATTGACAGATGCTTAGGACCGGAAAGTTTTCTTTAGATTTGAGGATTGTATTTGCATAGATCCGCCAGATTTAGGGTTGAATTAGGCTCGGAGATCTTGCTGAGATAGCGGGGAATTGTAAGAACTATCCGTCTCTAGCGCAGGCCGAGGCCGCAAGGCTTTGGGCCTAGTAATTTGTCTTGTAAGCTGCGGAGAGGTCCTACCTCGTCCAGAGTCAGCAACCCAAGAGAGAGACAAAATGGCGCAGCTCCCTTATATGGGCAGGGGCCGGCCATTTTGGATTGGTCCAATCAGCTGTCACTCACTGCTACAATGGATTGTGGGTGATCACATGTCCAAAACCACTACAATCCGGTCACATGACCCGCAGGTCCTGCGATGCTATAACAGTGAGTAATACCATATACATTTATTTAAATAGATAATATTTACAAATATTAAGTGACTAAGGGGTGACTAGGGGTTAAATGAGGAATGCTAACCCCGACAGTCCTAGGGACTCTAACTTTGGGGACTAATAACCAAGGCACAGTATGAAATACGGTGCCGGGACACCACAGAGCGAAGTACCCCTTTAAGACTATTATATTATAAGTCCTATTATATTTACATGTACACATAAAGATCACATGATGCCGGCCCTATAGCCCTACACCGGGCCCGCCGGCCCTGTCTACTACAGATACATGAAGTAAAGTGTCAGTTTGAAGTTGGCAGAGGCAGCAGGTGAGACGCAGACATGTCTACCCGGCGGTGAGGGGCACCATATCTCTGCTTCCAACCTACAATAATGCTCCAGACACAAATGAAATGAATGACAATCTCTGCGGCCATAAACAAGACCACACTGAGGGCTTTATAGATCTGGGTAATGGAGGGAAGCAGCGGCCGACAGCGACTGAGGGAGGAGAAGCTCTTAATAATGCATGAGGCTAAGTGCTCCGGCCGCTTCCTGGTAAGATGGGTTTGTCATTAAAGAGACAGAGGCGTTCCCGTGGCAAATAGTCGGATATACAGTATAGTTCAAGTTGGCTCCATATAAACAGATATGAATGTTTGTGGATAAAGGAATCCGAAAGAAAACCTCTCATGGTGCGGCCATCGGGGGGCCCTCGTGTGTACATGGTGCTAAGGTATCGAAAGAGCTTTATTCATCATTCAGTCGTCATTACAAGTCACACAGTAAATTACACATCACACAAAGTCATGACGGTACAATATACAGCACAGGGTTCCCTACACTATACACTATACCACATGCTACGCTAACATTCCGATCCATCACTCGATATCGAAGAAACAAAGTCGAAAAACAACAACACATTACAGTCTGGTGATCGGGGAGGGGCATGGGGCATTCTATGGGGGTAGGAGAGGGGAGGATCACAGGGCCAAACCACTAGGCATATGTATGGCGTGGGGTAGTGGAAGCAGAGGGGCATTAGTCCTCTTCTTCATCGACAACCGGACTTTGTACATGGTTCTAAGGTATCGAAAGAGCTTTAATTATCATTCAGTCGTCATTACAAGTCATACAGTAAATTACAATCACACAAAGCATAACAGTACAATATACAGCACAGGTTCCGCTACACTATACACTATACCACATGCTACGCTAACATTCCGCTCCACTCACTCGATATTGAAGAAACAAAGTCGAAAAACACATTACAGTCTTGTGATTTGGGGAGGGGGTGTGAGGAACTTATGGGGTAGGTGAGG
>NC_079189.1:8514994-8590557 GCF_029499605.1 Hyla sarda | reverse complement strand
TGCACCATGTAATTTAAAAGAAAATGTTTTCCACCGGAGTACCCCTTTAAGGAATCTTCTCCAAGGACATTATAGTGAGGGGGACCTTTGGCATGCTCCAATGTATACAGAGATCTAAGAACCCATTATAGAGCACTCTACTTCTAGGGTGGACTATACTATGTAACTAGTGGGGCTACTATTGTCACTGCGCTCACCCAAATAAGAATCTCCATGGACAATATCATCAATGAAGAATTGGTGGGCACTGGTGTGTACATGGATCTAAGAACACCAAATAAACTTTTTACTATACATCCAATGCGGACTGACAGTAGACTGAACCTCAGCAATGAGAATGGGGGGCCACCCATATCACTGCTCTTAAGTACATAAAAATCTCAAGGAATCTCCTCCATGGACACTATTGATAAGGGGGGTCCATCAGTGGACTCCAGTGTGTACATAGATCTAAGAACCTGATATAGACCGATCTACATCTAGGGTAGACTGTACTGCAGAAATGGAACTATTGGGACTACTGATGTCACGCCACCAAACTAAATAAGATTCTCAAGTAATCTTCTCCATGGAAGATCTTCTCCATTATCGTGAAGGGGACTATCAGTGGACTCCAGTGTGTACATAGATCTAAGATTGTAAAACTTATCACTGTACATGTGGACTAAACCTCAGGAATGAGACCTGTTGGGCAACTGATGTCACTGCACCCAACCAAACAAGAATCTTAAAAGGGTATTCCATGGAAAACTTTTTTTTTTTTTTTTTTTTTTTTTTTTTTTTTTCATATCAACTGGCTCCAGAAAGTTAAACAGATTTGTAAATGACTTCTATTAAACATTATTAATCCTTCCAGTACTTATCAGCTGCTGAAGTTGAGTTGTTCTTTTCTGTCTGACCACAATGCTCTCTGCTGACACCTCTGTCTGTCTGAGGAACTGTCCAGAGCAGGAGAGGTTTGGGGATTTGCTGCTACTCTGGACAGTTCCTGACATGGGCAGAGGTGTCAGCAGAGAGCACTGTTATGCTCAGACAGAAAATAAAAACTCAACTTCAGCAGCTGATAAGTACTGATTTTTTTTAATAGAAGTAATTTACAAATCTGTTTACATTTCTGGAGCCAGTTGATATGAAAAGAAAAAAACGTTTTTTCATGGAATACCCCTTTAAAAAATCTTCTCCATGGACACTATTGTGAAGGGACCATCAGTGGACTCCAGTGCGTACATAGATCTAAGAACCTGATATAGACTGAGCTAAATCTAGGGTAGACTGTACTGCAGAAATGGAACTAGTAGGGCTACTGATGTCACTAGACCCCACCAAATTGAATCTTCTCCATAGAGATCATCATGGAGGTGACATCCATGGCCTCCAGTCTGCACATAGCCATTGCCCTTCCATCTGGGGGGGTTACCCTTGAGCCCTTTGTGTGACTCTTCTTGAGCCCTGTCATTCAGTCCACCTCTGAATTAATGTGTATTTAGGTGTCACACGTAATCTCAGTGTATGGTGTCCGTGCGTTTAGCTCATTGGGCCCATGGGGAAGCACCTTGGCCATCACCAACACATATATAAATACTGGTTGTAGAAAAAGCTTCATAGGTAGACCTTGGAGCCCATTGCTAAGTCCCCTTTTCTCATCTCTCTTTTTTTTGTCTTTCATAGGTTTTTCTTGAAATTTTTCTTAAAGTGCAACCAGAACTGTCTGAAGAATGCGGGGAACCCGCGGGACATGAGGAGATTTCAGGTGAGGAACCTTCTCATTCTCGTGACCATTGTGCAGTTGTTGGGTCAGGATCAAGAAGGGAAGATCAACAGTGCTGGAAACCAAAAGTTGTGTACTGCACGTATTTTGGAACCTTATGGAACCGTGAAATGCACGAGGCCATGGATAGAGCATCAGATGCAGCTCCACTGCCATCGCACCCCCCCTTCATGGTCATGTGATGGAAGTTGGAAGATGGTATTGTTGCATGTCGTGCTAGATGTGTGTTTGTTATAGTTCAATCACGTGACTAGGGAAGGCCAGGAAGTGGTTTTTGGCCTACCGTGCGGTTGAGCCTACTTGACTCCCCTACCGATTCCCTTGTTGCCCAAGGGGTGCAGGATTCTTCTGGTCTTTCAGACGTGCAGGAGTCTTGTCTTCTCCAAAGGTGGTGTTACACCAGTTTTTCCCACCAAGGGTGCCTACAGCTCATGCAAAACTACATGTCCGAGCATGTCCGGACAGCCTTTGGCTGTCCGGACATGCTTGGAGCTGTAGTTTTGCAAGAGCTGTAGGCACTCTGGTTGTGAAACACTGATGCAAGAGCTGGAAGCACCCTTGGGTGTAAACATTGTTGTAGCACCATCTATGTAGAAAAGAAGACTCCTGCACCCCTGGGCCCAAGAGCAACAATGTCAATACTGTAATGTCACTAAATAAGTTGAACTTCGTGGGGGCTCGTCCGGGATCTTATGAGTAGGTGCATACAAACTATGTCAGTCTAGGCCTAGGAAGTTGAGTTTTTGCCTACCACTGCTGCTGAGCTTACTTGACTCCCCTCCAAACTCACTTGTTGCTCTTGGGTCCAGAGGTGCAGAAGTCTTCTCTTCTCATAGTGTTACACCAGTTTTTCCCAACCAGGATGCCTACAGCTCTTGCAAAACTAGAACTCTCAGCATGCCCAGAACTCCTTTGGCTGGGAGTTCTATCTTTGCAAGAGCTGGAGGAACCCTTCGGTGTAAACATAATCCAATCTTAAATCTCTTTGGCAATTTATTGAGAAAGATGTCACTTAATGATTTGAACCTTGTGGGGGCTCGTCCGGGATCTTATGAGTATGTGCATACACACTATGTCAGTCTAGGCCTAGGAAGTAGATTTTTGGACTACCCTGCTGCTGAGCCTACTTGACACTTTTTCCAACTCCTTTGTTGCTCTGAGCCCAGGGCTGGAGGAGTCTTCCGTTCTTTCTGGGGTGCAGGAGTCTTCTCTTGGATGTGTTACACCATTGTTTCCCAACTAGGGTGCCTACGGCTCTTTCAAAACTCCAACTCCAACCAAAGGCTGTCCAGGCATGCTGGGAGTTGTAGTTTTGCAAGGAATGAAGGCACCCTTGGGTTTAAACACTAGTGTAAGAGAAGACTTCTGAACCTCTGACAGAACAGAAAATTCCTGTACCCCTGTGTATTGTTAAAAAATTATATGAACCTCATCAGGGCTCGTCCGGGATCTTATGAGTATGTGCGAACAAACTATGCGAGTCTAAGCCTGGGAAGGTGATTTTTGGCCTACCGTGCTGCTGAGCCTACTCGACTCTTTTCATAACTGCCTTATGGCTCTGGGCCCAGGGGTAGAGGAGTCTTCTGTTCTTTTAAGGGGTGCAGGAGTCTTTTCTTCTTATGGTGTTACAACCACCGGGCATGCTGGGAGTTGAAGTTTTGCAGGAGCTAGAGGCATCATTGGGTGTAAATAATGGTGTAATAGCATCTATGGAGAAGAGAAGACTCCGATACCCCTGAGCCCAAGAGTAACAATGTCACTAGTGTAATGTCACTAAATAATGGGAACCTCCTGGGGGCTCGTTCGGGATCTTGACTTTTTTCCCACCTCCTTTGTTGTGCTGGGCCCAGGGGTGGAGGAGTCTTTTGTTTTATCAGGGGTGCAGGAGTCTTCTCCTCTCCATGGATGGTGTTACACAACCAGGGAGCCTACAGCTCTTGCAAAACTACAGCTTTGAGCATGCCCAGACAGCCTTTGGCTGTCCGGGCATGCTCAAAGTTGTAGTTTTGCAAGAGCTGGAGGCACCATTGGGCATAATTAATGATGTGGAGAAGAGAATACTCCTGCACCCTGAAAGAATAGAAGACTCCTGCACCCATGAAAGAGCAGAGGACTCCTGCACCCATGAAAGAGCAGAGGACTCCTGCACCCATGAAAGAGCAGAGGACTCCTGCACCCATAAAAGAGCAGAGGACTCCTGCATCCATGAAAGAACAGAGGACTCCTGCACCCATGAAAGAACAGAGGACTCCTGCACCCATAAAAGAACAGAGGACTCCTGCACCCATAAAAGAACAGAGGACTCCTACACCCATGAAAGAACAGAGTACTCCTGCACCCCTGAAAGAACAGAAGACTCCTGCACCCATAAAAAAACAGAGGACTCCTGCACCCATAAAAGAACAGGGGACTCCTGCACCCATAAAAGAACAGAGGATTCCTGCACCCATGAAAGAACAGAGGACTCTTGCACCGATAAAAGAGCAGAGGTCTCCTGCACCCATGAAAGAACAGAGGACTCCTGCACCCATGAAAGAACAGAGGATTCCTGCACCCATGAAAGAACAGAGGACTCCTGCACCCATGAAAGAACAGAGGACTCCTGCACCCCTGTATTGTCACTTAATAGTCTGACCCTCGTGGGGGCTCGTCCGGGATCTTATCATATCCTATGTGCATACACACTATGTGAGTCTAAGCCTAGGAAGGTGATACATTCTTACAATGTATTTACCATATGTTCCCACTGCAGTACACATGTACCGTATTACGGAACGCTCCGTCTTAATCCCTTCTCAGGAGCACTCCTGTATTTATAATAGTTTACCTCCATATGTTTCGGTGAAAGCCCAATGCGATATAATCCGCATAACCTGACTGTGTCTGCTCCTGGTGTGCGGTTCAGGAAAGGGTTAAATCTCCGGGATGCAGCCCGCTGGATGTGAGAAGAAACTTCATCTCTTTGCTCACAGCGGGGGCTCCGCGGCTCATTAGGGGGCTCCTTAAAGAGCTGATAATTATGACATCCTAACGTGATTAGCTCAACTTCATTTACATTCCTGCGTGTAGGAGACGCCCGCTCTCTGCGCCTGTTATGTCTGATACCGGGGGTCACCTGTGTCATGGGGCCAGGTATGTCCAGTAATGTACTGCACTATATACCTGGTACTGTACTGCACTATATACAGGGCACTGTACCGCACTATATACTGGGCACTCTACTGTGATTTATATTTTGCACTGTACACCAATATATACCTTGTACTCTACTGCACTATATAACGGGCACTGTACTGTGATATATACTTGGCACTGTACTGCACTATATACCTGGTACTGTACTGCACTATATACAGGGCACTGTACCGCACTATATACCTGGTACTGTACTGCACTATATACCTGGTACAGTAATGCACTATATACTGGGCACTCTATTGTGATTTATACTTTGCACTGTACACCAATATATACCTGGTACTCTACTGCACTATATAACGGGCACTGTACTATGATATATACTTGGCACTGTACTACACTATATACCGGGCACTGTACTTCACTATATACCGGGTACTGTACTGCACTATATACCTGGTACTGTACTGCACTGTAGTAGGATATATATATATATATATATATATATATATATACTTGGCACTGTACTACACTATATACCTGGTACCATACTGCACTATATACCGGGCACTGTACTGTGATATATACTTGGCACAGTACTACTCTATATACCGGGCGTGTATTCAGCTCTGTACCCAGATATGTACTCGGCTCTGTACCCAGTTATGTACTCGGCTATGTAGCCAGATATGTACTCAGGTCTGTACACAGATGTGTACTCAGGTCTGTACCCAGAAAAGTACTCAGGTCTGTACCCAGATAAGTACTCAGCTCTGTACCCAGATATGTACTCAGCTCTGTACCCAGATAAGTACTCAGGTCTATACCCAGATAAGTACTCAGGTCTGTACCCAGATAAGTACTCAGGTCTGTACCCAGATATGTACTCAGCTCTGTACCCAGATAAGTACTCAGCTCTGTACCCAGATATGTACTCAGGTCTGTACCCAGATAAGTACTCAGGTCTGTACCCAGATATGTACTCAGCTCTGTACCCAGATATTTACTCAGCTCTGTACCCAGATATGTACTCAGGTCTGTACCCAGATATTTACTCAGCTCTGTACCCAGTTATGTACTCGGCTATGTAGCCAGATATGTACTCAGGTCTGTACCCAGATATGTACTCAGCTCTGTACCCAGATATGTACTCAGCTCTTTACCCAGATATGTACTCAGCTCTGTACCCAGATAAGTACTCAGCTCTGTACCCAGATATGTACTCAGCTTTGTACCCATATAAGTTCTCAGCTCTGTACCCAGATATTTACTCAGGCCTGTACCCAGATATGTACCCAGCTCTTTACCCAGATAGGTACTCAGCTCTGTACCCAGATATGTACCCAGCTCTGTACCCAGATATGTACTCAGCTCTGTACCCAGATATGTACTGAGCTCTGTACCCAGATATGTACTCAGGTCTGTACCCAGATAAGTACTCAGCTCCATACCCAGATATGTACTGAGCTATGTACCCAGATATGTACTCAGGTCTGTACCCAGATATGTACTCACCTCTGTACCCAGATATATATTCAGCTCTGTACCCAGATAAATACTCAGGTCTGTACCCAAATATGTACTCAGCTCTGTACCCAAATAAGTAAATCATTTTTGCCCAGATATATATTTAGCTCTCTGCTTAGATATTGATTCGGCTGTGATAAATACTCATCTCTTTACCCTAATACCCTGCTATATGCATAGTACGTACCTTTCTTCTGTGCCCAGATATATATACTAAGCTCTGAACCCAGATGAGACTAGAGTGTATAGAATCAGATGTAACTGCAGGTACGGTACATTTATGGCTACTGCATATATAGTCATGCTGTATACAGTCTGGGAAGGTCATATAGGCTTTTACCCTTTTATATTATAGGTCGTGGTTTCCACAACGGTGAACGTGGACGGCCATGTCCTGGCGGTGTCAGATAACATGTTTGTACATAATAACTCAAAACATGGGCGACGAGCGAGAAGACTGGACCCTTCAGAAGGTGTGTCTGTATATTTCTGTCTATTTGTATATTCCCATAGGGGCATTATAGGGCTGATGGGGGCAAAATCAGCCCAAATCATCTGTTACTATAAGGAGGTGACCAATCATCTGTTACTATAAGGGGGTGACCAATCATCTGTTACTATAAGGGGGTGACCAATCATCTGTTACTATAAGGAGGAGACCAATCATCTGTTACTATAAGGGAGTGACCAATCATCTGTTACTATAAGGAGGTGACCAATCATCTGTTACTATAAGGAGGTGACCAATCATCTGTTACTATAAGGAGGTGACCAATCATCTGTTACTATAAGGGGGTGACCAATCATCTGTTACTATAAGGAGGTGACCAATCATCTGTTACTATAAGGAGGTGACCAATCATCTGTTACTATAAGGGGGTGACCAATCATCTGTTACTATAAGGAGGTGACCAATCATCTGTTACTATAAGGAGGTGACCAATCATCTGTTACTATAAGGAGGTGACCAATCATCTGTTACTATAAGGAGGTGACCAATCATCTGTTTCTATAAGAAGGTGACCAATCATCTGTTACTATAAGGGGGTGACCAATCATCTGTTACTATAAGGGGGTGACCAATCATCTGTTACTATAAGGGGGTGACCAATCATCTGTTACTATAAGGGAGTGACCAATCATCTGTTACTATAAGGGGGTGACCAATCATCTGTTACTATAAGGAGGTGGCCAATCATCTGTTACTATAAGGAGGTGACCAATCATCTGTTAATATAAGGAGGTGACCAATCATCTGTTACTATAAGCAGGTGACCAATCATCTGTTACTATAAGGAGGTGACCAATCATCTGTTACTATAAGGAGGTGACCAATCATCTGTTACTATAAGGAGGTGACCAATCATCTGTTTCTATAAGGAGGTGACCAATCATCTGTTACTATAAGGGGGTGACCAATCATCTGTTACTATAAGGGGGTGACCAATCATCTGTTACTATAAGGGGGTGACCAATCATCTGTTACTATAAGGAGGAGGTGACCAATCATCTGTTACTATAAGGGGGTGACCAATCATCTGTTACTATAAGGGGGTGACCAATCATCTGTTACTATAAGGAGGTGACCAATCATCTGTTACTATAAGGGGGTGACCAATCATCTGTTACTATAAGGAGGTGACCAATCATCTGTTACTATAAGGAGGTGACCAATCATCTGTTACTATAAGGAGGTGGCCAATCATCTGTTACTATAAGGAGGTGACCAATCATCTGTTAATATAAGGGGGTGACCAATCATCTGTTACTATAAGGAGGTGACCAATCATCGGTTACTATAAGGAGGTGACCAATCATCTGTTACTATAAGGAGGTGACCAATCATCTGTTACTATAAGGAGGAGACCAATCATCTGTTACTATAAGGGGGTGACCAATCATCTGTTACTATAAGGAGGTGACCAATCATCTGTTACTATAAGGGGTGACCAATCATCTGTTACTATAAGGGGGTGACCAAACATCTGTTACTATAAGGAGGTGACCAATCATCTGTTACTATAAGGGGGTGACCAATCATCTGTTACTATAAGGAGGTGACCAATCATCTGTTACTATAAGGAGGTGACCAATCATCTGTTACTATAAGGGGGTGACCAATCATCTGTTACTATAAGGGAGTGACCAATCATCTGTTACTATAAGGAGGTGACCAATCATCTGTTACTATAAGGGGGTGACCAATCATCTGTTACTATAAGGGGGTGACCAATCATCTGTTACTATAAGGAGGTAACCATCATTGTCCTATCTTATTATTTTGTTGTGTAACATTGTATTCTTTCCCCCTCTCCTTATAAAGCAGCCACTCCCTGCATCAAGGCCATCAGTCCCAGCGAGGGATGGACCACCGGTGGGGCCACGGTCATCCTCATAGGAGATCATTTCTTCGATGGTCTTCAGGTGGTGTTTGGCACCATGTTGGTGTGGAGTGAGGTAGGTCGTGGTTCGGAGGATCATTTTAGTACCACAATGAGGTTGACTTGACCTGAATGTGGACATTAGTCATGGACCATCTCCTTACTGCTGGTGGGTGAGGAGGACAGTGAGCCCTGAAAGATGGTGGAGTAGTTTGTCCATTTTTTGTCCCTTCCCTTCGAGTCTGACCTTGTTGTGAGATGACCTTTGGGGGTCTTGGACTTTGTCCCCACTGATGGTTCCTCTATTTTCTCCACAGTTGATTACTCCGCATGCTATCAGGGTACAGACGCCCCCTAGACATATCCCCGGCGTGGTGGAGGTCACCTTGTCCTATAAATCCAAGCACTTCTGTAAAGGAGCTCCAGGGAGATTCGTCTACACAGGTGAGGAGACGTCTGGGGAACCTCGAAGGTCATGGGTAGACACCAAATGTGTCAGCTTCTCCATGTTGTCTTGGCTGTATTTGTTTTAGATTGTGATGTATTTTGGGAGATTTACCCCATGAAATACACCCCAAAGTACATTCCAAAATAGGGCCATATTGTGCCACATATACAAGAATATAACTACTATAATACTGTCTCCTATATACAAGAATATAACTACTATAATGCTGCCTCCTATATACAAGAATATAACTACTATAATACTGCCTCCTATATACAAGAATATATCTACTATAATACTGTCTCCTATATACAAGAATATAACTACTATAATACTGCCTCCTATATACAAGAATATATCTACTATAATACTGCTCCTATATACAAGAATATAACTACTATAATACTGCCTCCTATATACAAGAATATAACTACTATAATACTGCTCCTATATACAAGAATATAACTACTATAATACTGCCTCCTGTATACAAGAATATAACTACTATAATACTGCTCCTATATACAAGAATATAACTACTATAATACTGCTCCTATATACAAGAATATAACTACTATAATACTGCTCCTATATACAAGAATATAACTACTATAATACTGCTCCTATATACAAGAATATAGCTACTATAATACTGCTCCTATATACAAGAATATAACTACTATAATACTGCTCCTATATACAAGAATATAACTACTATAATACTGCTCCTATATACAAGAATATAACTACTATAATACTGCTCCTATATACATGAATATAACTACTATAATACTGCTCCTATATACAAGAATATAACTACTATAATACTGCTCCTATATACAAGAATATAACTACTATAACACAGCTCCTATATACAAGAATATAACTACTATAATACTGCTCCTATATACAAGAATATAACTACTATAATACTGCCTCCTGTATACAAGAATATAACTACTATAATATTGTCTCCTATATACAAGAATATAACTACTATAATACTGCTCCTATATACAAGAATATAACTACTATGATACTGCCTCTATATACAAGAATATAACTACTACAATACTGCTCCTATATACAAGAATATAACTACTATAATACTGCTCCTATATACAAGAATATAACTACTATAATACTGCTCCTATATACAAGAATATAACTACTATAATACTGCTCCTATATACAAGAATATATCTACTATAATACTGCTCCTATATACAAGAATATAACTACTATAAAACTGCTCCTATGTACAAGAATATAACTACTATAATACTGCTCCTATATATAAGAAAATAACTACTATAATACTGCCTCCTATATACAAGAATATATCTACTATAATACTGCTCCTATATACAAGAATATATCTACTATAATACTGCTCCTATATACAAGAATATATCTACTATAATACTGCTCCTATATACAAGAATATAACTACTATAATACTGCTCCTATATACAAGAATATAACTACTATAATACTGCCCCCTATATACAAGAATATAACTACTATAATACTGCCTCCTATATACAAGAATATAACTGCTATAATACTGCTCCTATATACAAGAATATAATTACTATAATACTGCCTCTTATATACAAGAATATAACTACTATAATACTGCTCCTATATACAAGAATATATCTACTATAATACTGCTCCTATATACACGAATATAACTGCTATAATACTGCTCCTATATACAAGAATATAACTACTATAATACTGCCTCCTATATACAAGAATATATCTACTATAATACTGCTCCTATATACAAGAATATAACTACTATAATACTGCTCCTATATACAAGAATATAACTACTATAATACTGCTCCTATATACAAGAATATAACTACTATAATACTGCTCCTATATACATGAATATAACTACTATAATACAGCTCCTATATACAAGAATATAACTACTATAATACTGCCTCCTATATACAAGAATATAACTGCTATAATACTGCTCCTATATAGAAGAATATAACTACTATAATACTGCTTCTATATACAAGAATATATCTACTATAATACTGCCTCCTATATACAAGAATATAACTACTATAATACTGCTCCTATATACAAGAATATATCTACTATAATACTGCTCCTATATACAAGAATATAACTACTATAATGCTGCCCCCTATATACAAGAATATAACTACTATAATACTGCCCCCTATATACAAGAATATAACTACTATAATACTGCTCCTATATACAAGAATATATCTACTATAATACTGCTCCTATATACAAGAATATAACTACTATAATACTGCCTCCTATATACAAGAATATAACTACTATAATACTGCCTCCTATATACAAGAATATAACTACTATAATACTGCCCCCTATATACAAGAATATAACTACTATAATACTGCCTCCTATTTACAAGAATATAACTACTATAATACTGCTCCTATATACAAGAATATAACTACTATAATACTGCTTCTATATACAAGAATATATCTACTATAATACTGCCTCCTATATACAAGAATATAACTACTATAATACTGCTCCTATATACAAGAATATATCTACTATAATACTGCTCCTATATACAAGAATATAACTACTATAATGCTGCCCCCTATATACAAGAATATAACTACTATAATACTGCCCCCTATATACAAGAATATAACTACTATAATACTGCTCCTATATACAAGAATATATCTACTATAATACTGCTCCTATATACAAGAATATAACTACTATAATACTGCCTCCTATATACAAGAATATAACTACTATAATACTGCCTCCTATATACAAGAATATAACTACTATAATACTGCCCCCTATATACAAGAATATAACTACTATAATACTGCCTCCTATTTACAAGAATATAACTACTATAATACTGCTCCTATATACAAGAATATAACTACTATAATACTGCTCCTATATACAAGAATATAACTACTATAATACTGCCTCCTATATACAAGAATATAACTACTATAATACTGCTCCTATATACAAGAATATAACTACTATAATACTGCCTCCTATATACAAGAATATAACTACTATAATACTGCTCCTATATACACGAATATAACTACTATAATACTGCCTCCTATATACAAGAATATAACTACTATAATACTGCTCCTATATACAAGAATATAACTACTATAATACTGCTCCTATATACAAGAATATATCTACTATAATACTGCTCCTATATACAAGAATATAACTACTATAATACTGCCTCCTATATACAAGAATATAACTACTATAATACTGCCTCCTATATACAAGAATATAACTACTATAATACTGCCTCCTATATACAAGAATATAACTACTATAATACCCGCCTCCTATGTACAAGAATATAACTACTATAATACTGCCTCCTATATACAAGAATATAACTACTATAATACTGCCTCCTATATACATGAATATAACTACTATAATACTGCTCCTATATACAAGAATATAACTACTACAATACTGCTCCTATATACAAGAATATAACTACTATAATACTGCTCCTATATACAAGAATATAACTACTATAATACTGCTCCTATATACAAGAATATAACTACTATAATACCGCTCCTATATACAAGAATATAACTACTATAATACTGCTCCTATATACAAGAATATAACTACTATAATACCGCCTCCTATACAGCCAACATGGCAGCACCTAGAGGTTGTATTCTGGTGTATAGGAGGCCTCCGGCCTCCTATACACCAGGATACGACCTCTAGATGCTGCCATGTTGGGTGTAGATAGGGACCTACAGGGAGCCTGGGAGGGTGATGAAATGACGGATGGGACCGGAGAAGTTGGAGCGTCCAGGACTGTCTTGGAGGAGTATGATGAAATGTGTGAAGACCATCTACGAACAGGAAATTCATTGTCCTGCCTGGAAGACTTCCGACCTCGAAGACTTTTCCAAGTAACATTTCATTATTGGATACCACCCACCGTACGCAGGGCTCATCGGCCACAAGGAGCAGCTGCTCACACACTGATCATTTTTGGCCCGTACTATTATTTTTGCATTTATATTTTTTTTTTCTCCTCCGGATGGATTTGGCCAACGAGTCCTGAATTGCACCGCCATCTCGGGGAGATCCAGTTTCTATTGTTACAACATGTGGTTCCAATTATGGGGAGATATTTTTCTCGCTTCAGTGTGTTTTACAGAGCGGAGGACAGAATATGAAAAATGACCCAGACCGTGAATATACGACAGGAGAGGAAGAGCGCAATCTGGGCAAAGGATGGGGGATAAGATGTCTGATCCCGGGGGTCCCGATGCTGGGGACCCCCACGATCTCCCTGCTGCATACGGCGTTCATTTAGAGTGCTGGGTTCAGCACCGGAGGCTAGAGATGTCCCTGCTGTGCCCCGCTTGTGACGTCATAGCCACTCCCCCTCAATGAAAGTCTATGGGAGGGGGTGTGAAGGCCGTCACTCCCCCCTCAATCTAAGTCTATGGGAGGGGGCGTGACGGCCGTCACGCCCCCTCCCATAGACTTGCATTGAGGGGGCATGGCCATGACATCACGAGCGTAGTGTGACTGTGACCTAGCCTCCAGCATTGGAGGCTAGTGAGGTCACTGCCATACTCCACTTGTGATGTCATGACCACGCCCCCTCAATGCAAGTCTATGGGAGGGGGCGTGACATCCGTCACGCCCCCTCCCATAGACTTGCATTGAGGGGGCATGGCCATGACATCACAAGCATAGTGTGACCGTGACCTAGCCTCCAGCATCGGAGGCTAGTGAGGTCACTTCCGTGCTCCGCTTGTGATGTCCTGGCCACGCCCCCTCAATGCAAGTGTACGGGAGGGGGTGTGGCGGCTGTCACACCCCCTCAATACAAGTCTATGAGAGGGGGCGTGACGGCCGTCACGCCCGCTCCCATAGACTTACATTGAGGGGGAATGGCCGTGACATTACAAGCGTAGCGTGACCGTGACGTCACGAGCCTCCTCTCCGCATTCCCAGTCATCCGGCACGGAGTAAAGTTCACTCTGTGCACTGGATGTTTTGGGTGCCGCAGCCAAGATCGCGGGGTTCCCCGGCAGAGGGACCCCTGAGATCAAACATCTTATCCCCTATCCTTTGGATAGGGGATATGATGTCTAGGGGTGGAGTACCCCTTTAAGCATGAATTTCCAGATTTGCCAGTTGATCGGTTGATCAATGGCCCTCGGGACTCTCTTCCAGGCCTATGGTAGGACATATCTATTGAGTGTTTCACCATCTCATCCAGTTACCATTTATGATCTTGGCCAAGGCTGGACTACCCCAGGGACAAGAAATTTCCCCTTGCACTTCTTTTTGAGGTCGGTTCCTGGTACAACTGTGTTAAAGAGTTTACAATGTGTTGTTTGCCCCCGATCTGGCCAATTTCCAGTAGTGTTCCTAGGCTAGGGTTGGTTTTAAGGCCGGGGAAACAGTAGCCCAGTGTTGTCTTATGGAGATGGTCCAGTCTGAACAAAATCGGTTAGGCTGGGTTCACACCACGTCGGCTTAGTTTTCGGCCGTATGCGGTTTCCCGACCGCAGGCAAAAACGTGGTCGACCGCGTTTTTGCCTGCGGTCGGGAAACCGCATACGGCCGAAAACGCAGCCGACCGGAGGCTGCGGTTCACTCCGGCCGGCTCATAGACATGCATTAAATACGGTTTCCGAATACGGCTAAGTGTGGGTGCCGCGATTAAGCCCCCCCCCTCCTCCCAGCCGTATACGGGAACCGTAGTTAACAAAACGTGGTGTGGACCCAGCCTTAGATGGGTTAAGCCAAACCTGCCGTCTTGTATATGGAGGTCTCCTGACTTTACGAGAAAGAGTCCTAGAGAATGTTCGGGAATCCTAGAGTCCAACAATCCTTTGGCTCTTGGGGAGATCAGACCCAATAAAGAAGGAGGTGCGCAGAAGCCATGATACCAAATCTCAGGAGTCTCCTTGTTTTCGGAAGCTTGGACATCTGAGTAAACTCTGCAAAAACTAAGTCCAATCCCAGATTGAGGAGACACCCTCTAAGGGTCTATGGATCAAACCCCATATCCGGTGAGTGGTTGAGTAGATAGTTGTCTTTCTCGCCTTATCTGTGTGGGGTCATCGTACTATCAGAGTCGCGGTGGAGGATTATTTCACAACAATCAGATGGTGGCCTCCGTGACTCTTTTAGCATCTGCCATGGTGATGGTTATGTAGATACAGTTATGGCCGTAAATGTTGGCACCCCAGAACTCCAAAAATAGGCTGGACAAAATTATTGGCACCCTTTCAAAACTGTGGAAAAATAAGATTGTTTCAAGCATGTGATGCTCCTTTATACTCACCTGGGGCAAGTAACAGGTGTGGGCAATATAAAAATCACACCTGAAAGCAGATAAAAAGGAGAGAAGTTCACTTAGTCTTTGCATTGTGTGTCTGTGTGTGCCACACTAAGCATGGACAACAGAAAGAGGAGAAGAGAACTGTCTGAGGACTTGAGAACCAAAATTGTGGAAAAATATCAACAATCTCACGGTTACAAGTCTCCAGGGATCTAGATTTGCCTTTGTCCACAGTGCGCAACATTATCAAGAAGTTTACAACCCATGGTACTGTAGATAATCTCCCTGGGCGTGGATGGAAGAGAAAAATTGATGAAAGGTGTCAATGCAGGATTGTCCGGATGGTGGATAAGCAGCCCCAAACAAGTTCCAAAGATATTCCAGCTGTCCTGCAGGCTCAGGGAGCATCAGTGTCAGCCCAAACTATCCATCGACATTTAAATGAAATGAAACACTATGGAGGAGACCCAGGAGGACCCCACTATGGAGGAGACCCAGGAGGACCCCACTATGGAGGAGACCCAGGAGGACCCCACTATGGAGGAGACCCAGGAGGACCCCACTATGGAGGAGACCCAGGAGGACCCCACTATGGAGGAGACCCAGGAGGACCCCACTATGGAGGAGACCCAGGAGGACCCCACTATGGAGGAGACCCAGGAGGACCCCACTATGGAGGAGACCCAGGAGGACCCCACTATGGTGGAGACCCTGGAGGACCCCACTGCTGACACAGAGACATAAAAAACCAAGACTACATTTTGCCAAAATGAACTTGAGTAACCAAAATCCTTCTGGGAAAACATCTTGTGGACAGATGAGACCAAGATAGAGCTTTTTGGTAAAGCAAATCATACCGTTTACCGAAAATGGAATGAGGCTACAAAGAAAAGAACACAGTACCTACAGTGACATATGGGGGAGGTCAGTGATGTTTTGGGTTATTTTGCTGCCTCTGGCACTGGGGGCCTTGAATGTGTACAAGACATCATGAAATCTGAGGATTACCAATGGATTTTGGGTGGCACTGTACAGCCCAGTGTCAGAAAGCTGGGTTTGTGTCCGAGATCTTGGGTCTTCCAGCAGGACAATGACCCCAAACATACGTCAAAGAGCCCCAGAAATGGCAACAAAGCGCTGAAGAGTTCTGAAGTGTCAGCAATGAGTCCAGATCTAAATCCCATTGATCACTTGTGGAGAGATCTTATAATTACTGTTGGGAAAAGGCGCCGTCCAATAAGAGCCCTGGAGCAGTTTACAAAGGAAGAGTCCATCATTCCGGCTGAGAGGTGTAAGAAGCTTATTGATTATCATAGGAAGTGACTGATTTCAGTTATTTTTTCCAAAGGGTGTGCAACCAAATATTAAGTTAAGGGTGCCAATAATTTTGTCCAAACCATATTTGGAGTTTGGTGACATTATGTCCAATTTGTTTTTTTTCCTCCTTTTTTGGTTTAGTTCCAATACACACAAAGGGAATAAACATGTGTATAGCAAAACCTGTGTTACTGCAATCCTTTCCTGTGAGGAATACTTCATTGTCTAGAAAAATGTCAGGGGTGCCAACATTTACGGCCATGACTGTATTGGGGGAGAGTTATCAAAACCTGTCCAGAGGAAGAGTTGCTGAGTTGCCCATAGCAACCAATCAGATCGCTTCTTTCGCTTTTGAAAAGGCCTCTGCAAAATGAAAGCAGCCATCTGATTGGTTGCTATGGGCAACTCATCAACTTTTCCTCTAGAAATGTGTTTTGATAAATCTCCCCCCATTGTCTGTAGGGCCCACATCCCCCTACCCAGGGCGGGTGTGAAGGGTTAAGGCCGGTGAGATGACAGGGGTCCCAATCGATCCGGATTACTGGGGGTGACCGAGTTTACATATGTTTAGTCTAAATCAGATGATCCATCATCGTGCCGGGGCGGGATGGTGGTGGAATCGGATGACATGGTGAGGAGGAGGAGGTGCAGGTCAGAGGTCATATAATTGAACTGGTGCCAGAAAGTTAAACAGATTTGTAAATGACTTCTATTAAAAAATCTTTACCCTTCCAGTACTTATTAGCAGCTGTATACTACAGAGGAAATTCTTTTCTTTTTGAATTCCTTTTTTTTTCTTTTTTACTCTCTGCTGACACCTGATGCCCGTATCAGGAGCAAATCCCCATAGCAAACCTATGCTGCTCCGGACAGTTCCTGTCACGGACAGAGGTGTCAGCAGAGAGCACTGTGGACAAGACAAAAAAACAAAATTCGAAAAGAAAAGAACTTCCTCTGTAGTATACAGCTTCTAATAAGTACTGAAAGGATTGGGATTTTTAAATAGAAGTCATTTACAAATCTGTTTAGCTTTCTGGCACCAGTTTATGTAAAAAAAATAAAAATAAAGTTTCCACCGGAGTACCCCTTTAAGGATTCCTACGCTATAGTGCCATCAATATCACCGAACCATAATGCAGTGTTTCCCAACCAGGGTGCCTCCAGCTGTTGCAAGACTACAATTCCCAACATGCCCGGACAGCCGTTGGCTGTCCGGGCATGCTGGGATTTGTAGTCTTGCAACAGCTGGAGGCTCCCTGGTTGGTAAACACTGCCCCCATGTCCCCATGTGTGTATCCAGTCCACGATTCTTCACCTACAGTCCAGAAGTACCGCCAGACCTGCGTCTGAGACACAGACCGGGTCAGGGATGGGTTCAGGGGCTTTTCCCCAGGACCCCAGTTATCCACAAGGCAAATAAAATTGAGAGATACTATTTTGGCGCGGCATGGCGGTATTATGTGGGTTGTGTGTGGCAGTATTATTTTGGCACTACATGGCAATATTATGTGGCCTACACAGGGCAATATTAATTTAGCACTATAAAGTAGTATTAGTTTGGCTTTCTATGTCTGTATTATGTTTGGCTGTGGATCACAGTATTATTTTGGCACTATATGGCAGTATTATGTCGGCTACACAGAGCAGTATAAGTTTAGCATTGTGTGGCAGTATTAAGTAAGCTGTACAATGTATTATTAGTTTGGCTCTGCATGACAGTATTAATTTGGCACTATATGGCAGTATTATGTGAGCTAGATAGCATAGTATAAATTTTGCACTATATAGCAGTATTATGTAGGCAATACAAGGTAGTATTAGTTTGGCTTTTCTATGTCCGTATTATGTTTAGCTGCATGTCAGTATTATTTTTACACTATATGGCAGTATAATATCAGCTAAACGGTGCAGTATTAGTTTAGCACTATATGGCAGTAGTATGTAGTCAGTAGAAAAGTAGTATTAGTTTGGCTTTCTATGTCTGTATTAGGTTTGGTTGTGGATCACAGTATTATTTTGGCACTGTATGGCAGTATTATGTCGGCTACACAGAGCAGTATAATTTTAGCATTGTGTGGCAGTATTATGTAAGCTATACAATGTATTATTAGTTTAGCTCTGCATGACAGTATTAATTTGGCACTATATGGCAGTATTATGTGAGCTAGATAGCATAGTATAAATTTTGCACTATATAGCAGTATTATGTAGGCAGTACATGGTAGTATTAGTTTGGCTTTTCTATGTCCGTATTATGTTTGGCTGTGCATGTCAGTATTATTTTTACACTATATGGCAGTATAATGTCAGCTAAAAAGTGCAGTATTAGTTTAGCGCTATATGGCAGTATTATGTAGTCAGTAAAAAAGTAGTATTAGTTTGGCTTTCTATGTCTGTATTAGGTTTGGTTGTGGATCACAGTATTATTTTGGCACTGTATGGCAGTATTAAGTCAGCTACACAGAGCATTATAAGTTTAGCATTGTGTGGCAGTATTATGTAAGCTGTACAATGTATTATTAGTTTAGCTCTGCATGACAGTATTAATTTGGCACTATATGGCAGTATTATCTGAGCTAGAAAGCATAGTATAAATTTAGCACTATAGAGCAGTATTATGTAGGCAGAACAAGGTAGTATTAGTTTGGCTTTTCTATGTCCGTATTATGTTTAGCTGCATGTCAGTATTATTTTTACACTATATGGCAGTATAATGTCAGCTAAACGGTGCAGTATTAGTTTAGCACTATATGGCAGTATTATGTGAGCTAGTTAGCATAGTATAAATTTAGCACTATATAGCAGTATTATGTAGGCAGTACAATGTAGTATTAGTTTGGCTTTTCTATGTCCATATTATGGTTGGCTGTGCATGTCAGTATTATTTTTCTACTATATGGCAGTATAATGTCAGCTAAAAAGTGCAGTTTTAATTTAGCGCTATATGGCAGTATTATATAGTCAGTAAAAAAGTAGTATTAGTTTGGCTTTCTATGTCTGTATTAGGTTTGGCTGTGGATCACAGTATTATTTTGGCACTGTATGGCAGTATTAAGTCAGCTACACAGAGCAGTATAAGTTTAGCATTGTGTGGCAGTATTATGTAAGCTATACAATGTATTATTAGTTTGGCTCTGCATGACAGTATTAATTTGGCACTATATGGCAGTATTATGTGAGCTAGATAGCATAGTATAAATTTAGCACTATAGAGCAGTATTATGTAGGCAGTACAAGGTATTAGTTTGGCTTTTCTATGTCCATATTATGGTTGGCTGTGCATGTCAGTATTATTTTAACACTATATGGCAGTATAATGTCAGCTAAAAAGTGCAGTATTAGTTTAGTGCTATATGGCAGTATTATATAGTCAGTAAAAAAGTAGTATTAGTTTGGCTTTCTATGTCTGTATTAGGTTTGGCTGTGGATCACAGTATTATTTTGGCACTGTATGGCAGTATTATGTCGGCTACACAGAGCAGTATAAGTTTAGCATTGTGTGGCAGTATTATGTAAGCTATACAATGTATTATTAGTTTGGCTCTGCATGACAGTATTAATTTGGCACTATATGGCAGTATTATGTGAGCTAGATAGCATAGTATATTTTTAGCACTATAGAGCAGTATTATGTAGGCAGTACAAGGTAGTATTAGTTTGGCTTTCTATGTCAGTATTATGTTTGGCTGTGCATGTCAGTATTATTTTTACACTATATGGCAGTATAATGTCAGCTAAACGGTGCAGTATTAGTTTAGCACTATATGGCAGTATTATGTAAGCTAAGTATACAATGAATTATATGTTTGGCTCAGCATGTCAGTATAATGTTGAGCTGCTGATGACAGTATTTTACTGACACTATATATCAGTATTATTAGTATTAGTTTTGCACTAAATTGCTGTATTAGTTGAGTTGTACGTGGTACATCTCAAATAATACAGCCATTCAGTGCAAAACTAACAATAAGAATACTGACATATAGTGTCAGTATTGGAGGTAGTATGGGGGCTATACATAGCAGTATTATTTGGGCACTATATGACAGTATTACATTGATTGTACATAACAGTATTCATTTGGCACTATATGGCAGTATTATGTGAGCTAGATAGCATAGTATAAATTTTGCACTATATAGCAGTATTATGTAGGCAGTACAAGGTAGTATTAGTTTGGCTTTTCTATGTCCGTATTATGTTTGGCTGTACAATGTGTCAGTATTATTTTTCCACTATATGGCAGTATAATGTCAGCTAAACGGTGCAGTATTAGTTTAGCACTATATGGCAGTATTCTGTAAGATGAACGCTGAATTATTAGTTTGGCTCAGCATGTCAGTATTATGTTGGGCTGCAAATGACAGTATTTTACTGACACTATATGTCAGTATTATTAGTATTAGTTTTGCACTTAATGGCTGTATTATTTGAGTTGTACGTGGTATTATAAGTTTGACACCGTATGGAGGTAGTATGCCGGCTATACATTGCAGTATTATTTTAGCACTATATGACAGTATTACATTGATTATACATGACAGTATTATGTTGGCACTCTATGGCGGTATTATTAGATTGTAGGAGATTTTACCCATGACTCCTTTCTTTACAGCTCTGAATGAACCTACGATAGACTACGGCTTCCAGAGATTACAGAAGGTGGTTCCCAGGCATCCAGGAGATCCTGAGAGATTACCCAAGGTAAGTACCTTCATGTGGACCAGAAGATGGCGCAGTGCCCCCCTCAGACCTCTGCAGTGGGTACAAAGAATCCCGGCACTCACAATAGATGCTTAATCCCCTCAAGTGTTTATTTTACAGCATAGATGCAATAGGGACACACAGGACGCGTTTCGACCATCAACTGAAGGCCACGAGCTGGTTGAAACGCGTCCTGTGTGTCGCGACCTGTATTGCACCTGTATTGTATGTGAACTGTACAATGACACTTGAGGTGATTAAGCATCTATTGTGAGTGCCGGGATTCCTTTCACCTACCTGTCCGCGTGCACCCACCACGCTATTGAGACGAGTGCCGACTCCTTCTACCTTGGCCACCCTCAGACCTGTCCACCTAATATAACTGCTATGACAGTGTATATTATATTGTGATACAAAGTGGTGCCCTATAATATCATCTGTCTGCTATATAGGTCAGTCTAGGAGTACATAGCTAGGGTGGTCTTCTGGTATTATGGTCAGTTGTGTTATGGCCGGTTGTGTTATGGCTGGTTGTGTTATGGCCGGTTGTGTTATGGCCGGTTGTGTTATGGCCGGTTGTGTTATGGCCGGTTGTGTTATGGCCGGTTGTGTTATGGCCGGTTGTATTAAGGCTGGTTGTGTTATGGCCGGTTGTTTTATGGCCGGTTGTGTTATGGCCGGTTGTGTTATGGCCGGTTGTGTTATGGCTGGTTGTGTTATGGCCGGTTGTGTTATGGCCGGTTGTGTTATGGCCGGTTGTGTTATGGCCGGTTGTGTTATGGCTGGTTGTGTTATGGCCGGTTGTGTTATGGCCGGTTGTGTTATGGCTGAGTGTGTTATGGCTGAGTGTGTTATGGCTGAGTGTGTTATGGCTGGTTGTGTTATGGCTGGGTGTGTTATGGCTGAGTGTGTTATGGCTGGGTGTGTTATGGCTGGGTGTGTTATGGCTGAGTGTGTTATGGCTGGGTGTGTTATGGCTGGGTGTGTTATGGCTGGGTGTGTTATGCCTGGGTGTGTTATGCCTGGTTGTGTTATGCCTGGTTGTGTTATGCCTGGTTGTGTTATGGCCGGTTGTGTTATGGCTGGGTGTGTTATACCTGGTTGTATTAAGGCTGGTTGTGTTATGGCCGGTTGTGTTATGGCCGGTTGTGTTATGGCCGGTTGTGTTATGACTGAGTGTGTTATGGCCGGTTGTGTTATGGCTGAGTGTGTTATGGCTGGGTGTGTTAGGCTGGGTGTGTTATGGCTGGGTGTGTTATGCCTGGGTGTGTTATGCCTGGTTGTGTTATGCCTGGTTGTGTTATGCCTGGTTGTGTTATGGCCGGTTGTGTTATGGCCGGTTGTGTTATGGCCGGTTGTGTTATGGCCGAGTGTGTTATGGCCGAGTGTGTTATGGCCGAGTGTGTTATGGCCGAGTGTGTTATGGCCGAGTGTGTTATGGCTGGGTGTGTTATGGCTGGGTGTGTTATGGCTGGTTGTGTTATAGCTGGTTGTGTTATGGCCGGTTGTGTTATGGCCGGTTGTGTTATGGCTGGGTGTGTTATACCTGGTTGTATTAAGGCTGGTTGTATTATGGCCGGTTGTGTTATGGCCGGTTGTGTTGTGGCCGGTTGTGTTGTGGCCGGTTGTGTTGTGGCCGGTTGTGTTATGGCCGGTTGTGTTATGACTGCTTGTGTTATGGCCGGTTGTGTTATGGCCGGTTGTGTTATGGCCGTTTGTGTTATGGCTGGTTGTGTTATGGCTGGGTGTGTTATGGCTGGGTGTGTTATGGCTGGGTGTGTTATGGCTGAGTGTGTTATGGCTGGGTGTGTTATGGCTGGGTGTGTTATGGCTGGGTGTGTTATGCCTGGGTGTGTTATGCCTGGTTGTGTTATGCCTGGTTGTGTTATGCCTGGTTGTGTTATGGCCGGTTGTGTTATGGCTGGGTGTGTTATACCTGGTTGTATTAAGGCTGGTTGTGTTATGGCCGGTTGTGTTATGGCCGGTTGTGTTATGGCTGGGTGTGTTATACCTGGTTGTATTAAGGCTGGTTGTATTATGGCCGGTTGTGTTATGGCCGATTGTGTTGTGGCCGGTTGTGTTGTGGCCGGTTGTGTTGTGGCCGGTTGTGTTATGGCCGGTTGTGTTATGGCTGCTTGTGTTATGGCCGGTTGTGTTATGGCCGTTTGTGTTATGGCTGGTTGTGTTATGGCTGGGTGTGTTATGGCTGGGTGTGTTATGGCTGGGTGTGTTATGGCTGAGTGTGTTATGGCTGGGTGTGTTATGGCTGGGTGTGTTATGGCTGGGTGTGTTATGGCTGGGTGTGTTATGGCTGGGTGTGTTATGCCTGGTTGTGTTATGCCTGGTTGTGTTATGCCTGGTTGTGTTATGCCTGGTTGTGTTATGGCCGGTTGTGTTATGGCTGGGTGTGTTATACCTGGTTGTATTAAGGCTGGTTGTGTTATGGCCGGTTGTGTTATGGCCGGTTGTGTTATGACTGAGTGTGTTATGGCCGGTTGTGTTATGGCTGAGTGTGTTATGGCTGGGTGTGTTAGGCTGGGTGTGTTATGGCTGGGTGTGTTATGCCTGGGTGTGTTATGCCTGGTTGTGTTATGCCTGGTTGTGTTATGCCTGGTTGTGTTATGGCCGGTTGTGTTATGGCCGGTTGTGTTATGGCCGGTTGTGTTATGGCCGGTTGTGTTATGGCCGAGTGTGTTATGGCCGAGTGTGTTATGGCCGAGTGTGTTATGGCCGAGTGTGTTATGGCCGAGTGTGTTATGGCCGAGTGTGTTATGGCTGGGTGTGTTATGGCTGGTTGTGTTATAGCTGGTTGTGTTATGGCCGGTTGTGTTATGGCCGGTTGTGTTATGGCTGGGTGTGTTATACCTGGTTGTATTAAGGCTGGTTGTATTATGGCCGGTTGTGTTATGGCCGGTTGTGTTATGGCTGCTTGTGTTATGGCCGGTTGTGTTATGGCCGGTTGTGTTATGGCTGGCTGTGTTATGACCATTTTAGCTCTGACCGGTTAAACCTTAGTGTTGTGTTGCTCCATCTACAGCCGTCATTAGGTCCCTCTCCCGTGTAGTTCCCTCTTTTCCTCCAGCCTTTGTACTCAGTACACTTCATGCCCGTATAGTCCTTGCTCACCAACCTGTAAATGATCAGTGATGTCTTCTGCCCGGTGGAGCTTCCCGGGGGAATCGGATGTAGTTTGATCAAGAATGACGGCTTAAAGCAGGTCCCAAACTGGAGCCATTTATCACACGGTGACAGGTCAGAGCAGGGAATAACATTTATTTATCACCTGGCTGGTCACAGGAAGGGAGGATGGGTTGGGGGGCACATTTAATACTTCTGACTGACAGGCAGCTTCCTATACAGATGGGTCTTTCTACCCCCCCAAAAGTACCCACCTTATAGGGAGCCAAAGGGAAGACTGCCCCCGTCTGGTCCATGATGATGGTGGGCCTCACCCTCACCTCTTTAACACTTTTAGGAGGCCATGATACGTCTTACATTATACGTCTTACATGTTACGTCTTACATTAAACCAACTGGTCTAGATCTTCCACGGCCTTCCATACGTTATCTTAGATGGAAAATCTGTCCCAGTAGATCAGTGGTTCTCCAAACCATGGTTGCCCGGATGCTACGAAACTACAATGCTTAGCATGCGCGGACAGCCGTCTATGAGAAATTATCTTCTTTTCCGGTCAACACCATTGTGGGCACCACCCTCACCTGCTTACCCCTTTTAGGAGGCCATGATACGTCTTACATTGCACCAACTGGTCTAGATCTTCCACGGCCTTCCATGCGTTATCTAAGATGTTAGATCTGTCCCAGTAGATCAGTGGTTCTCCAAACTATTCTGCAAAACTACAACGTTCAGCATACCCAGACAGCCATCTATTGGAAATATTCTTCTTTTCCGGTCAACGCCATGGTGGGACCTCACCCTCACCTCCTTACCACCTCTAGGAGGCCATGATACGTCTTACATTACACCAACCGGTCTAGATCTTGCACGGCCTTCCATACGTTATCTAAGATGGTAGATCTGTCCCAGTAGATCAGTGGTTCTCCAAACGATGCTGCAAAACTACAACGTTCAGCATACCCAGACAGCCGTCTATTGGAAATCGTCTTCTTTTCCGGTCAACGCCATGGTGGGCCTCACCCTCACCTCCTTACCACTTCTAGGAGGCCATGATACGTTTTACATTACACCAACTGGTCTAGATCTTCCACGGCCTACCTTACGTTATCTAAGATGGAAGATTTGGCCCAGTAGATCAGTGGTTCTGCAAATTATGCTGCAAAACTACAACGTCCAGCATACCCAGACAGCCGTCTATTGGAAATCATCTTCTTTTCCGGTCAACGCCATGGTGGGCCTCACCCTCACCTCCTTACCACTTCTAGGAGGCCATGATACATCTTACATTACACCAACTGGTCTAGATCTTCCACGGCCTACCTTACGTTATGTAAGATGGAAGATCTGGCCCAGTAGATCAGTGGCTCTCCAAATGATTGTCCTCCGGATGCTGCCAAACTACAACGCTTAGCATGCCCGGACAGCCGTTGGCTGTCCGGCATGCTATGCGTTGTAGTTTGGCTGGGTGTGTTATGGCTGGGTGTGTTATGGCTGGGTGTGTTATGGCTGGTTGTGTTATAGCTGGTTGTGTTATGGCCGGTTGTGTTATGGCCGGTTGTGTTATGGCTGGGTGTGTTATACCTGGTTGTATTAAGGCCGGTTGTGTTCTGGCCGGTTGTGTTATGACCGGTTGTGTTGTGGCCGGTTGTGTTGTGGCCGGTTGTGTTATGGCCGGTTGTGTTATGGCCGGTTGTGTTATGGCTGCTTGTGTTATGGCCGGTTGTGTTATGGCTGGTTGTGTTATGGCTGGTTGTGTTATGGCTGGTTGTGTTATGGCTGGTTGTGTTATGGCCGGTTGTGTTATGGCCGGTTGTGTTATGGCCGGTTGTGTTATGGCTGGCTGTGTTATGACCATTTTAGCTCTGACCGGTTAAACCTTAGTGTTGTGTTGCTCCATCTACAGCCGTCATTAGGTCCCTCTCCCGTGTAGTTCCCTCTTTTCCTCCAGCCTTTGTACTGAGTACACTTCATGCCCGTATAGTCCTTGCTCACCAACCTGTAAATGATCAGTGATGTCTTCTGCCCGGTGGAGCTTCCCGGGGGAATCGGATGTAGTTTGATCAAGAATGACGGCTTAAAGCAGGTCCCAAACTGGAGCCATTTATCACACGGTGACAGGTCAGAGCAGGGAATAACATTTATTTATCACCTGGCTGGTCACAGGAAGGGAGGATGGGTTGGGGGGCACATTTAATACTTCTGACTGACAGGCAGCTTCCTATACAGATGGGTCTTTCTACCCCCCCCCCCCCCCCAAAAGTACCCACCTTATAGGGAGCCAAAGGGAAGACTGCCCCATCTGGTCCATGATGATGGTGGGCCTCACCCTCACCTCTTTAACACTTTTAGGAGGCCATGATACGTCTTACATTATACGTCTTACATGTTACGTCTTACATTACACCAACTGGTCTAGATCTTCCACGGCCTTCCATACGTTATCTTAGATGGAAAATCTGTCCCAGTAGATCAGTGGTTCTCCAAACCATGGTTGCCCGGATGCTACGAAACTACAATGCTTAGCATGCGCGGACAGCCGTCTATGAGAAATTATCTTCTTTTCCGGTCAACACCATTGTGGGCACCACCCTCACCTGCTTACCCCTTTTAGGAGGCCATGATACGTCTTACATTGCACCAACTGGTCTAGATCTTCCGCGGCCTTCCATGCGTTATCTAAGATGTTAGATCTGTCCCAGTAGATCAGTGGTTCTCCAAACTATTCTGCAAAACTACAACGTTCAGCATACCCAGACAGCCATCTATTGGAAATATTCTTCTTTTCCGGTCAACGCCATGGTGGGACCTCACCCTCACCTCCTTACCACCTCTAGGAGGCCATGATACGTCTTACATTACACCAACCGGTCTAGATCTTGCACGGCCTTCCATACGTTATCTAAGATGGTAGATCTGTCCCAGTAGATCAGTGGTTCTCCAAACGATGCTGCAAAACTACAACGTTCAGCATACCCAGACAGCCGTCTATTGGAAATCGTCTTCTTTTCCGGTCAACGCCATGGTGGGCCTCACCCTCACCTCCTTACCACTTCTAGGAGGCCATGATACGTTTTACATTACACCAACTGGTCTAGATCTTCCACGGCCTACCTTACGTTATCTAAGATGGAAGATTTGGCCCAGTAGATCAGTGGTTCTGCAAATTATGCTGCAAAACTACAACGTCCAGCATACCCAGACAGCCGTCTATTGGAAATCATCTTCTTTTCCGGTCAACGCCATGGTGGGCCTCCCCCTCACCTCCTTACCACTTCTAGGCCATGATACATCTTACATTACACCAACTGGTCTAGATCTTCCACGGCCTACCTTACGTTATGTAAGATGGAAGATCTGGCCCAGTAGATCAGTGGCTCTCCAAATGATTGTCCTCCGGATGCTGCCAAACTACAACTCTTAGCATGCCCGGACAGCCGTTGGCTGTCCGGCATGCTATGGGTTGTAGTTTGGCAGCATCTGGGGGACCATAGTTTGGACATTGATCTACTGGGCCAGATCTTCCATCTTAAACTGGTATTCCATGAAAAAAAAAACTGGCTACAGAAAGTTGAACAGATTTGTAAATTACTTCTAGTAAAAAAATCTTAATCCTACCAGTACTTATCAGCTGCTGAAGTTGAGTTGTTCTTTTCTGTCTGACCACAGTGCTCTCTGCTGACACCTCTGTCTGTCTCAGGAACTGTCCAGAACAGGAGAGGTTTGCTACGGGGATTTGCTGCTGCTCTGGAAAGTTCCTGAGACAGACAGACGTGTCAGCAGAGAGCACTGTGGTCAGAAAGAAAACAACTCAACTTCAGCAGCTGATAAGTACAGGTAGGATTAAGATTTTTTTAATAGAAGTAATTTACAAATCTGTTTAACTTTCTGGAACAAGTTGATATGAAAAAAAAAAGTTTTGTTTTTTTCATGGAATACCCCTTTAAATAACGTAAGGAAGGCCGTTGAGGATTTGAAGACCACTGCAGTAGATGCCGATAATTCTTAAAAGTTGACGTTGTAAATATCCTTCCTAAAGTCAAAGGAGCTTTACCCTGAAGAAGAGCAGCTGATATATTGGTGATGTCTTGGCCCCCTAGGGCCCCGGACCTGTAGTAGTTGCCGTCTTTACGGGACAGAAGGGGTTACAGGGAGAGACGTGTGCCGGTGTGAGATTTCCGCATTGTGATGAGAAGTGAATGGAGGAAATAAAGCGGAGACAGATCCCTAACAATGATAAATGCTCCGAGCACCGTGATGGTGACAAGACCCCTGTCCTCCAGCATTTAACCCTACGCATCCTGGTGGTGGTGGGAGGATTTCTAAACGTGAACATGAAAAGCAACAACCTGACCGGCAAAAAAAAGACTTGCATCCAAATAATATGCAATGGGGCCTCAAAGCACATAAGAGAACAGCAGTACCTGGTAGGTGACTGTTGTGGGACCACCGGGGCTTTTAGCTACACCAGTAACTCTATGACATATTATGTATGCTCTCTGCAGTCGTCGTCCTGTCACTATAATGATCGGTGACTGGTAGGTCCCAGCTGTGACCTGTAAGGTCATTGGGGGCCCAGGGCCAGGTCCCATGGGATTTAATGCCCTATATATCACTATCCCGTTCACCATCCATCATGTGTTTGTTGGTGCTGTCACCTTAGTACAATTTCTTCTCCTCGGAGCCCGTGCATATGTGTACACTCCTGCCGTAGACCCCTCGGGACTGAATCTCAAGGAGTTGGGCTCCACAGCCAACAGTCACAAGACCTTTCAGTCAACAAATATGATGAGGATGACCAATTCCGTAAAAATTCTAGGGTGAATTCCAACATGCCCAGTAGCCCCCAAGTCCCAGATGCCAGGTGAAGGCCAGGCAGCCTCGTTGACTCTAGATGGTTGTGTAGCAAGAACAATGATATCTTGAAACTGTGAAGACGGGACCATGATTTATATGTGGAAGATGACTGATGGAGGCCCAATGGAAAGTTGAGCGGACCATAGGGCATTACTCGTTATATTAGTGCCAGAAAGAACAGGGACAGTAGGACTAGAGGAAACAAAGAGACAGCATGGGGGTCTGTACTCTTTATATTAGTCCCTGGAAAAGCAGGGATAGTAGGACCAGAGAAGACAACGAGAGAACATGGAAGACTGCACTCGTTCTGTCAGGCCTGGGGACAGCAGGAGTTGTAGGACTAGAGGAGACAATGATAGAACATGGGGGTCTGTACTCTTTATATAAGTCCTGGGGACAGTAGGAGTTGTAGGACTAGAGAAGACAATGATAGAACATGGGGGTCTGTACTCTTTATAAAAGTCCCGGGGACAGAAGGAGTTGTAGGGTTAGAGGAGACAATGATTGAACATGGGGTCTGTACTCTTTATATAAGTCCTGGGGACAGTAGGAGTTGTAGGGTTAGAGGAGACAATAATAGAACATCGGGGCCCGTACTCCTATTATATGTCCGGTGAAGACCAGGGATAGTAGGAGTAGAGAAGACAAAGAGAGAGCATGGTGCCATTGGGTAATGGGAAACACCATAGCATCGAGTATCACTCTAAAACGCTTTCTTATTATCTGCCCCATAATGTCATCCCCGGCCTCCACCTCCACCGTGAAGTGTTAATATGACTGGATGTAGACAATGTAGAGCGTTGGTGTAGACATCTCCCGGGAGCGCAGAGAGTCTAGTCAGGTGTCAGTTATCCCTTGGAGGTTCCTCACCGGTAGACTCGGCCAGGATTCCTGTATATTAGTTATTCTCAGTATGTGCCATCGTTCTGAGCGCTCAGGACGCTTCATCTCAGCAGGGTGTCCCGGGGGGACCAGCAGATCTAGGTCCTGTCTCCCTCTATGATAAGTACACGATGCTTCAGTGATCTGGTGAGAAGCTGTCCAAGGAGGGGAGTCAGTATCCCACCGCTTCACTGATCTGGGGTCCGCAGAGACCCCCTGACCTTTAATGGGCTGTCTGATATCCTGGCGCTTTCTTGTTTTGAAGTCTCAGTAAATAGGACTTGAGAGGTTCTCCGACTACAGACTTTTCGTGTGATATTTCCCATCAGTCTCTGTTAGGTCCCTGGTGGCTCGTCCTTCTAATATATATCGTCTTGAAGTCTATATTTTTGTGTATAAATTGGCAAGAGCCTATGTTTATATGGATTTACCATGATACCTTTCACCTCCACCTATGTCATACGTAAATAGGAGGAAATACTGTGTGCCTCACTACAACGCCTTATATCATCTCTGAGAGGCGAGAAAATTCTTTATATTGTGTTAAATTCTGTAAATCTGACCATCAGATTCACTTAAGATTTCAGTTCCCGATTTAGAAGTGTCCCAATTGCCCTTAAAGGGGTACTCCGCTGCTCAACGTTTGGAGTAAACTGTTCTGAACGCTTGGGACTGCGCCGGGAGCTCGTGACGTCATAGTCCCGCCCCGTCATGATGTCATGCCCCACCCCCTCAAGGCAAGTCTATGGGAGGGGGCGTGACATCGTCATGCCCCCTCCCATAGACTTGCATTGAGGGGGTGGGGCCTTACGTCATGAGGGGTGGGACTATGACTTCATGAACTCCCGGCGCCATCTCCAGCGTTCGGAACAGTTTGTTCCAAACGCTGAGCAGTGGAGTATCCCTTTAAAAATTATGTAAAGAAGCAGGGACTCCTGTCAAAGGCAGGAGTCCCTGCCCCTGTACAGTACACTAAGCACTCGGCCCAAAGAGTAGAAGCTGTGATGCTTAAAGGGGTACTCTGCCCCTAGACATCTTAACCCCTATCCAAAGTATAGGGGATAAGATGTCTGAACGTGGGGACCTCTGGGGACCCCCGCAATTTTGGCTGAGGCACCCCAGTCATCCGGTGCATGGGCGAACTTCGCTCCGTGCTGGATGACTAGTGATGCAGGGCCAGAGGCTCGTGACATCACACCCACACCCGTCTGTGACATCACAGCCACGCCCCTTCAATGCAAGTCTATGCACTTGCATTGAAGGGGCGTGGCCATGACATCATGAGGGGCGTAGCCATGATATCACAAGCCTCTGGCGCTGCACCCCCAATGCTCTAAACAAACGCCGGGTGCAGCAGAGAGATTGTGGCGGGGGGGTCGGCCAGCAGCGGGACCCCCGCTTTCAAACATCTCATCCTCTATCCTTTGGATAGTGGATAAGATGTCTAGGGGCGGAGTACCCCTTTAAACACTTGCCTCCAGGCTGATCAGTACATTGAAGTATTGCAGAAACTATTATTTTATGCAGCATTAGATTTTATAGTGCTTGGTGTGAACAATAGCATGGATCTACAGAAATGTCGAACTAAAAGGAGACAAATGCAGTTATAAATGCAACTTTAAATGTGTGGGCCATCAGAGGTGATGCAGTGATACCAAAGTAGAAAATGCATCTCTGGAGAAGCTGACAGGTTTTGGACAACACACTGTCCTTAATCATGGCCTAAACCTCGATTAAGAACAATGTGTGGTATGAAATGCGTCAGATTTTCCAGGGATAGATTTTATTTTTAAAGAGTTCCAATAAAGTCTGAAGTTTTAAGTAATTTGAAGTTGGAAGCCTTTTTCGCTGACTGGTTTCGAACAGCACACTGGCCTTAATCATGGCCTAAACCATGATTAAGAGCAGTGTGTTGTTTGAAATGCGTCAGTTCCAATAAAGTATGAAACTTTAATTGATTTTAAACCTTTTTCACTGATGAGTTTCAAACAACACACTGGCCTTAATCATGGCCTAAACCATGATGGACAATGTGTTGTCTGAAATGCGTCAGTCCAATAAAGTATGAAGTTTTAAGTAATTCGAAGCCGGAAAACTATACAAAGGTGCTCAACATTATATGTAGATTCAAATTGGACATTAATGGTTAGAAGAAAGGATATGTCCGGCACTCGGGATTGAAGGATAAATGAAGCTTGCTTTATTGAAATCTGGACACAGGAATCCTAAAGCAGATAAGATTGGCTGACGCGTTCCGAACCAGCCTTGCTTAAAGGTGTACTCCGGTGCAAAACCTCTTATCCCCTATCAAAAAAGATAGGGGATAAGATGTTAGATTGCAGGAATCCCGCAGCTGGGGACCCCCGCGATCACCGGGCCTGCAGCAGCGGAGTCCAGAACACGGGAGCGTGGAGCTCCCGTGTTCGTGATGCCAGGCCCTCTCCATTCATGTCTATGGGAGGGGGCGTGACGGATAGTATGTAGCCTTCATGCCTCCTCCCATAGACCAAATGGAGTAGGCGCGGCAGCTGTAGTCGCCAGTCATCCGGCAAGGAGCGCAGTTCGCTCCATGCACATTTGACGGGTGCCATGCCAGTGATTGCGGGGGTCCCCATAACATCTTATCCCCTATCCTTTTCATAGGGGATAAGATGTTTTGCGCTTGAGTACCCTTTTAATCGTAGACTAAATCACAATACAACACGCTGTTAAAATACATGGATGGAAGGTCACATGACCTATTACATCACTCCAGAAAATTCCAGACATATAGAAAACCCAAAATGGATCATATAGGTAACCCCGTCATTAAATGGATCACACGTTAAATTGATCTCTCGTTTTAGTACTGTGTATCAACATTAGATTTATGCATCCACTATATCCTTACTATAACAATAGATAAAGAAATGATAGATAATAATAGCTAATAAATACAAAAATGAAATAAAAGATGAACTATAAGCGGTAACGTTACAATTAATCTGTAATATATTTTGTGGTAAATTTGTAAATTACTTCTATTAAAAAATCTTAATCCTTTCAGTACTTATGAGCTTCTGAAGTTAAGGTTGTTCTTTTCTGTCTAAATCCTCTCTGATGACACCTGTCTCGGGAAACGCCCAGTTTAGAAGAGGATTTGCTTCTAAACTGGGTGGTTCCCGAGACAGGTGTCATCAGAGAGGATTTAGACAGAAAAGAACAACCTTAACTTCAGAAGCTCATAAGTACTGAAAGGATTAAGATTTTTTTAATAGAAGTAATTTACAAATCTGTTTAACTTTCTGGAGCCAGTTGATATAGAAAAAAATAGTTTTTTCCTGGAATATCCCTTTAATAGTAGAAGTGACATTCTACGAGGAATGTCGCCTGATATGCATAGTGGGCGCCATTATGGAATATAACTCATGTTCATGTTTACTCGTGTGATCCATTTAATGACGGGGTTACCTATATGATCCATTTTGGGTTTTCCATTTGTCTGGAATTTTAGATGGAGTGATGTAATAGGTCATGTGACCTTTTATCTATGTATTTTAGTAGCGTGTGTTGTATTGTGAATTAGTCTACGATTAGGCACGGCTGGTGCGAAACGCGTCAGACAATCTTATCTGCTGTATGATTCCTGTGTCAAGATTTCAATGAAGCAAGCTTCGTTTATCCTTCAATCCCCAGTGCCGGACATATCCTTTCTTCTATTGATATTGAGAAGCCGTGGGCGGGACCGGCGGGTCCGGGGCACGGGGGTGTTAGAAGGAGGCAGCACGGGTGAGCGGACAAAGGGTTACCGACATTAATGGTTAGGTAGAAGAAGGCGGAGCTGTGAGAACCTCACATGATCATTATACTAATACAGTGGTCCCTCAAGTTACAATATTAATTGGCTCCGGGACGACCATTGTATGTTGAAACCATTGTATGTTGAGACCAGAACTCTATGGAAACCTGGTAATTGGTTCTAAAGGCACCAAAATGTCATCCAAAAATAGGAAAAAGGGAGAATTAAAGAAAAATAAGTAGATAACTAATATAGATAAAGCAAATCCTAAAGTAAGAAAGATCTGCTGGGAGCTGTAATCACTGTCTATGTCAGTGTTTCGCAAGCAGGGAGCCTCCAGCTGTTGCAAAACTACAACTCCCAGCATGCCCGGACAGCCTTCGGCTGTCCGGGCATGCTGGGAGTTGTAGTTTTGCAACAGCTGGAGACACCCTGCTTGGGAAACACTGGTCTATGTAGAGGACAGGAGCTTCTTCAGGGTCTTGTACAGTACATGAAATGTCCAAAAAAAGTAATGGAGTCGCCTTCACCTGGTGTCCAAAGGAGCAGGTAACCCATGTACAGGTAAAGAGTACAGAACATGTAATACCTCCCTGTACTGTAGGGGGCGCTACCAGACACCAGTCAGTGCATACACTTCAGTAATACAGGTAAAGAGTACAGAACTTGTAATACCTCCCTGTACTGTAGGGGGCGCTACCAGACACCAGGCAGTGCATACACTTCAGTAATACAGGTAAAGAGTACAGAACATGTAATACCTCCCTGTACTGTAGGGGGCGCTACCAGACACCAGTCAGCACATACACTTCAGTAATACAGGTAAAGAGTACAGAACATGTAATACCTCCCTGTACTGTAGGGGGCGCTACCAGACACCAGTCAGTGCATACACTTCAGTAATACAGGTAAAGAGTACAGAACATGTAATACCTCCCTGTACTGTAGGGGTCGCTACCAGACATCAGTCAGTGCATACACTTCAGTAATACAGGTGATTTACCAGTGAATGCCCATTTTGATTGGTCGGTTCTTCCGGCCATTGACACGTTTCACAGATCTGGACTGTCTGTACATTGTATGTTGAGTCTGGTTTCAACTTACGATGGTCCAGAAAAGACCATTGTATGTTGAAACTATTGTATGTTGAGGCCATTGTAAGTTGAGGGATCACTGTATTATGGAGAATATGAAGATTATCTAACCGTCGTGGACTCACCAAAATCCTCAAGACTTATCATTTTTAAAAATAGTCCATTTTTGCCTAATGTATAATGGGAATGTGTGATCCGCGCTGTATGTGCCTTACATCTGCTGGCTCTGCCGTCAAGTCCAGGATATTGTTACTTCTTTAAAAGAGCCACTTAGGTTGGTCAATAATTTCACATTACACATAATCCACTTTTTGCATTATGACCATCAAAGAAGTGGTTACTAAGTAGATTGGGCCCTAAGTGAAGGCGCGGCGCTGTAACTCGCTCCGGTCCCCGCGGACTATGATGAATACAATTAGCAGCTGATTGAGGCTTCGAGCTCGGCCTTGGTGTGATCTTCGATTGATAGGACCGAGGAGGAAGAAGTAATGGAAGATTAATGTGTCGTCTTATACCAGAACGGAGGAGACGTCGAGCGAGGAGTGAGGGGGTGGGAAGGAAAAGCGAGGTACTTAAAGGAGAGTAATGAAATAAAGACGGCAGGATGTAGATATATCTGTGGAAACAATCAGCGGTTGGCATTAAAGTTGTGATCAGAGATCGAAAGTCCAATAAGAAATCCAATGACAACCGCGAGCGTAGAACTTTCTGAGCCACAAGTCGTTTGATTGAGGTGGATTTACCAGATTGTACCGAATCGCAACATTGGTACTGGTAGTATTGGTGACAATTCTTTGGATCTTTTGTAATTTAGGAACCACAGAGATCTGTAGACCAAGACATTAAAAGAGGATCAGATGGTGAAGACCGGCCGTCTCCGGGTTCAGTATAAACTCTAAGGCCGTCCACGACCGGTCCCCCACACACATCTCGTGATCTCCTGATACCTCCCCCTATGTAATCTCTGATCATCTCAAGACCTCCACCTCTGCTTTCCCCTCTCCGCTGCTGGGGACCCCCACGATCTTGGCTGGGGCACCCCAGACATCCAATGCACGGAGCGAACTTCGATATGTGCCAGATGACTGGCAATGCGGGCGGAGGCTGGTGATGTCACTCACGGGTCATGTCGGCTCGTTACGTCATGGCCATGCCCCCGCATTGCCATAGACTTGCATTGAGGGGCCGTGGCCGTGACGTCACGAGTCTCCGGCGCTGCACCCTACGCTCTAAACGAACGTCGGGTGCAGCAGGCAGATTGTGGGGGTCCCAAGCGGCGGGACCCCGCGATCAGACATCTTATCCCCTATCCTTTGGATGGGGATAAGATGTCTAGGGGCGGAGTACCCCTTTAAGATATGCTGGTCGCAGGAGCTACTGAATTCAACCCAGGTTGAACAAGATGAAGAATTATTGGTTCCCACTTAGAGGTTTCATAGTAGATTGAGATTTTCTGGTTCTCACTCTGATATATACCTGAAGGCTGTATACTGGTTCTCACTCTGATATATACCTGAAGGCTGTATACTGGTTCTCACTCTGATATATACCTGAAGGCTGTATACTGGTTCTCACTCTGATGTCTACCTGAAGGCTGTATACTGGTTCTCACTCTGATGTCTACCTGAAGGCTGTATACTGGTTCTCACTCTGATGTATACCTGAAGGCTGTATACTGGTTCTCACTCTGATGTCTACCTGAAGGCTGTATACTGGTTCTCACTCTGATGTCTACCTGAAGGCTGTATACTGGTTCTCACTCTGATATATACCTGAAGGCTGTATACTGGTTCTCACTCTGATGTCTACCTGAAGGCTGTATACTGGTTCTCACTCTGATGTATACCTGAAGGCTGTATACTGGTTCTCACTCTGATGTCTACCTGAAGGCTGTATACTGGTTCTCACTCTGATGTCTACCTGAAGGCTGTATACTGGTTCTCACTCTGATATATACCTGAAGGCTGTATACTGGTTCTCACTCTGATGTATACCTGAAGGCTGTATACTGGTTCTCACTCTGATGTCTACCTGAAAGCTGTATACTGGTTCTCACTCTGATGTCTACCTGAAGGCTGTATACTGGTTCTCACTCTGATGTCTACCTGAAGGCTGTATACTGGTTCTCACTCTGATGTCTACCTGAAGGCTGTATACTGGTTCTCATGTCCACCTGTAGATGTAGAGCTATTGGTTCACATTCTGAAGTTAAACTCTACCAGTCCCCATTCTTAGGTCTCCTTAAAGATTAAGATCTACTGGCCATGACTCTGAGGTCCACCTGTAGATTGAGTTATGCTGATCCCTACTCGAAGTTCTACGTCTAGGCAGCAGTCTAGTGGTCTTCACTATGAGGTCTACCTGTAGGCTGCAGTCTAGTGGTCTTCATCATGAGGTCTACGTGTAGGCTGCAGTTTAGTAGTCTTCACTATGAGGTCTACGTGTAGGCTGCAGTCTAGTGGCCTTCACTATGAGGTCTACATGTAGGTTGCAGTCTAGTGGTCTTCACTATGAGGTCTACGTGTAGGCTGCAGTCTAGTGGTCTTCACTATGAGGTCTATGTGTAGGCTGCAGTCTAGTGGTCATAACTATGAGGTCTACGTGTAGGCTGCAGTCTAGTGGTCTTCACTATGAGGTCTACATGTAGGCTGCAGTCTAGTGGTCTTAACTATGAGGTCCACGTGTAGGCTGCAGTCTAGTGGTCTTCACTATGAGGTCTACCTGTAGGCTGTAGTCTAGTGGTCTTCACTATGTGGTCTACGTGTAGGCTGCAGTCTAGTGGTCTTCCCTATGAGGTCTACGTGTAGGCTGCAGTCTAGTGGTCTTCACTATGAGGTCTACATATAGGCTGCAGTCTAGTGGTCTTCACTATGAGGTCTACGTGTAGGCTGCAGTCTAGTGGTCTTAACTATGAGGTCCACGTGTAGGCTGCAGTCTAGTGGTCTTCCCTATGAGGTCTACATGTAGGCTGCAGTCTAGTGATCAATATTCAGAGGTCTATCTGTAGACTGCGATCTACGGGACCCCACTCTGATGTCTATGTGGAGAATACAATGTAATGGTCTCCATTCTGAGGTCTATCTGTAGGCTGCGATCCACTGGTCCCCACTCTGACATCTACCTGTATATTAAGATCCACTATTTAATAACCACTGATTTACAATGTTCTGGTCGTTTCTTTACTTTAAGCCATGTTAATATTCACCTTCGTCTTCCTCTTGCCTGCAGGAGGTCTTGTTGAAGAGAGCAGCCGACCTGGTGGAAGCATTGTATGGAATGCCGCACAATAACCAGGTAACACTTTGTGGATCAGTAATGTAATATGAGCGCACCAAGGGTCATCCTTATCTGAGTAAGCAGAGTTAATGACCCACTAAGCCAATGTCCATTGATCTGTGCTTTTCGTAGAAGTTGTCATAGCTGAGGGAATGACGAGTGATGGGACCACAGCACGCACATTTTTTGCTTTTAGCCCAGACAGGAGCCCATTTCCACTCCGCCCCTAGATATCTTATCCCCTATTCTAAGATGTCTGATCACAGGGGTACCGCTGCTGGGGACCCCCGCAATCTCGAATGCGGCACCCCAGACATCCAGTGCACGGAGCAAACTTCGTTCTGTGCTGGATGACCCGCGGGATGGAGGCTCGTGACGTCACGACCACAACCCGCTCGTGACGTCATGACCACGTCCCCTCAATGCAAGTCTATGGGAGGGGGCGTGGCGTCTGTCACGCCCCCTCCCATAGACTTGCCTTGAGGGGACGTGGTCGTGACGTCACGAGCGGGGCGTGGCCGTGACGTCACGAGCCTTCTGCGCTGCACCCGGTGTTCCGCGAACGCCCGATGCGGCAGCATTGGATTGGGGATAAGATGTCTGGGGGCGGAGTACCCCTTTTTAGGTGTATCCTGAATTATTTCCTCATGATGAGGTCAGATGAACCACAACTAACATCCGACCTTTGTCCATCCACCTAGGACATTATCTTAAAAAGAGCAGCAGACATTGCTGAAGCACTGTACAGCGTACCCCGAAACTCCAACCAGCTCTCCTCACTGACCACCAACCACCACCACACTGGCATGATGGGTGTCAACTCATTTGGGAGCCAACTGGCCATAAACATTGCCGAATCCTCCCAGACGTCCGATCAAGGTAAAGGGAAGAATATAGAAGCCATGTAACCACATGTATCTATAAATTCTTACCTCAGCGGCGGGCCATCTGTGAGTTATGTTCCCTTTATGTCAGTATTCCTATTCCTTCGTTTTTAGGATACTCTAGGAACACAAGTAGCGTCTCTCCACGAGGCTACGTACCCAGCTCTACCCCCCAGCAGTCCAACTATAACACCATCACTTCCAGCATGAATGGCTATGCAGGAGCTGGGATGACCAGCCTGGGAGTACCGGCCTCTCCAAGCTTTCTCAATGGCTCCACTGCCAATTCTCCATATGCAAGTAAGTGTAGAGCCCTGTCCTCAGTGAATTGGGTTCCTCACCACCTAGGGGTCCAAATTACTCCTAAGTCTGATCTAAATAGCCATTAAGGATGGTTGACGTTGATGATAGTGCCATTACTATTAACCTCACCATTGGTGCTTTGTAACCCCAGATGTAGACCAGTAGACAACCAGCCCGGTATTCCCTATAGACACATTTTTTTGTTGTTGTTTTTTCTTTCTTTTTAAAATGTTCCCCGTTATTTTCTCAGTTATGCCCGCAAGTCCACCTCTGGGAGCTTCATCCATAACACTATCATCGAGTGCGAACTCTGCCACTTCTGCCGGTGTCTTCTCCTTCTCTCCAGTCAATATGATCTCCGCTGTCAAGCAGAAAAGCGCCTTTGCACCGGTGGTGCGGCCTCAGAACTCCCCTCCACCAACCTGCACCAGCTCTAGTGCAAACAGTCTTCAAGGTAAGAGGATACAACTGGTGGACACCATTACAAAGGTCATATACCTTGATGTAGAGTAGAGTACATCCTAAAAACAAGCGTAGGTATGGACCTATGGTGAGGACATCATTATCAAAGCAATTCATACTAAGGGAATATCTAAGATGGTCTCAGCAGCTACAGATGTATCGGGACATGAGTGGGGTGCATGGGAAGAGGTAACAGAAGACTTATATAAGAGAATCATACGAGGAGAGTAGAGCTTAATGACTCTACAGTATCATCTGTTCTTTTATTTAGTCTTGTAAAAGTCATTCCAATTCCCTGAAGAAGTCTGGAATGAGACTCTGGACTGTCTCATTTCCGACTTTTACGAAAAGTCAGAAAACTTGGAAAGCAAAAAACATTTTTACAAGATGAAATAAATCAACAGCTGATTTAGATTGAGGTTCAGCAAGTCTTTAGGTTGCCATACACGCACCATAACTTTTGACCAAACACTCATTTAGCCGACCAATATTTCTCCCGACCACCCCATACACAAGAACATTCGGCACGGCCAACGTTCATGTTTCCTGTATGGAGAGGGGAGTTGGCATTGGGCATTTGGCATCAGCCTCATGGGAGGGGGGTGTTTGCCTTCCTCTGGATCAACATAGTAGGGTTTAACCCCTTAACGACGCAGGACGTAAATGTACGTCCTGGTGCTGTGGTACTTAACGCACCAGGACATACATTTACGTCCTGAGCATAACCGCGGGCATCGGAGCGATGCCGGCATCATGCGCGGCAGGTCCCGGCGGTGGATTGCAGCCAGGGACCCGCCGGTAATGGCGGACACCCGCGATCCCGCGGATGTCCGCCAATAACCCCTCAGATGCCGTGATCAATACAGATCACGGCATCTGCAGCATCACGGTCACTTAACAGGATGATCGGATCTCCCGTAGCGCTGCCGCGGCGATCCGATCATCCTGCACGGCAGACGGAGGTCCCCTCACCTGCCTCCGCTGTCTTCCGGGAGTCTTCAGCTCTGATCTGCCTTCCCGCAGACCAGAGCAGAAGATGACCGATAACCCTGATCAGTGCTATGTACTATGCATAGCACTAAACAGGATTAGCATTCGAATGGTTGCTATAAATAGTCCCCTATGGGGACTATAAGAGTGTAAAAATAAAAGTAAAAAAAGTAAAAAAATTAAGTAAAAAATATTTGAAAAACCCCCTCCCCCAATAAAAACGTAAATTGTCCCATTTTCCCTATTTTACCCCCAAAAAGTGTAAAAAAAATTATTTTTTATACATATTTGGTATCGCCGCGTGCGTAAATATCCAACCTATTAAAAGAAAATGTAAATTATACCGTATGGTGAACGGCGTGAACGTAAAAAAAAAAAAAAAAAGTCCAAAATAGCTGCTTTTTTATAACATTTTATTCCAAAAATAATTAATAAAAAATGTAATAAAAGTTTTGTATAAGCAAATATGGTATTAATAAAAAGTACAGATCACGGCGCAAAAAATGAGCCCACATACCGCCGCTTATACGGAAAAATGAAAAAGTTATAGGTCTTCAAAATAGGGGGATTTTAAACGTACTAATTTGGTTAAAAAGTTTGCGATTTTTTTTAAGCGCAACAGTAATAGAAAAGTGTATAATCATGGGTATCATTTTAATTGTATTGACCCAGAGAATAAAGAACACATGTCATTTTTACCGTAAATTGTACGGCGTGAAAACGAAACCTTCCAAAATTTGCAAAATTGCGGTTTTCTTTTTAATTTCCCCACACAATTAGTATTTTTTGGTTGCGCCATACATTTTATGGTAAAGTGAGTGATGGCATTACAAAGGACAACTGGTCGCGCAAAAAACAAGCCCTCATACTAGTCTGTGGATGAAAATATAAAAGAGTTATGATTTTTTGGAGGCGAGGAGGAAAAAACAAAAGCGTAAAAATAAAATTGTCTGAGTCCTTAAGGTCCAAATGGGCTGAGTCCTTAAAGGGTACTCCGCCCCTAGACATCTTATCCCCTATCCAAAGGATAGGGGATAAGATGTCAGATCGCCAGGGTCCCGCTGCTGGGGACCCCGGGGATCGCCGCTGCAGCACTGCACTATCGTTACTGCACAGAGCGAGATCGCTCTGCACGTAATGACGGGCAATACAGGGGCCGGAGCATCTTTACGTCACGGCTCCGCCCCTCATGAAGTCACGGCCCGCCCCCGTCAATACAAATCTATGGGAAGGGGGCGTGGCGGTCGTCATGCTCCCCTGCCATAGACTTGCATTAAGGGGACGGGCCAGGATGTCACGAGGGGCGGAGCCATGACGTCACGCTGCTCCGGCCCCTGTATTGCCCGTCATTACGCACAGAGCGAACTCGCTCTGTGCAGTAATGATGGCGGGGTGCCACAGCGGCGATCCCCGGGGTCCCCAGCAGCGGGACCACGGCGATCTAACATCTTATCCCTTATCCTTTGGATAGGGGATAAGATGTCTAGGGGTGGAGTACCCCTTTAAGGGGTTAAGGTTGAACTCGATGGACTCTTTTTTCAACCCTATAAACTACTGTATGTTACTATGAGGGATAAGCCCCAGCCAGATAGATTTGGTGCTCTCCCCACAACTCCCATAGAGAATGAATGCAGCACTATATATTCATGACCAGATGCTCCATTCTATCGGGAGACTCGGATCCCTGTTCTTCAGATTGCGAGGGTCCCATTGGTTGCCCTAAAACTCCCCCTCATAACTTTTCAAATTGGAAAAAATTCCCTCTAACTGTAGTTTCACTCAACTCTAGTTGTGAGGATGTAGAATGTGTCCCACGTGGAACCGATCAATCGTATTCCATTGTGGAGTTTGTTTGTGCTCTGGACATAAACCCTATTAATAGTTTTATGGATCCTGTTTCTGGTTCCTGTGTGTAAAGGGAGTCCATTATTTGCCTAATAAACCGAACTGTGTGATGACCCTTTAAAACAGATCTATCATCACTTTCATGCTGCCTGAACCAGAAGTCCTCAAGGTTGTCCCCGATGGCTTCTCCCTGCCCCACCAACCTAGATCGATAGACCTCTCCCTGTTTGGGTATAAGGAATACTTTATCATTTAAGGCAGTTTAAGAATTAACGTAATGGCTGTACGAGACCGGTGCTTGTTTTAGGGAATGGTTCACCCCATCTAAAAGGACCCTTAGAGTTGGTAGACGACACCATCACTATACTCATCTCCCTTTTGTCTTTGTTTCCTTTCCAGCCATGACCGGCCTCATCGTGCCACCAATGTAGAACACTTATCTCAAGAATATTGACTCAAGCTTAGTAAGTCCTGGACCTTCCCTAATATCTGGAGAACACAGACTTGGACCTTCCGAATTGGTCAATGGATCAACAGAATTCAATGGAATATTGATGGTGATCCAAGAAGTTTCCTGTCTTACCATGAGGGATCCAAGGGATATAGCTCTCCTCCATAACCCCGTTCTTCCATGTGAAGGATGAGCATTACACGGAAGAGGACACAAGGTGCCTTTCCAGCTCTTCTTTTGATAGAGAACTCTTGTACATATAGGACCAAACATTCTCTTCCTACACACCTGGTGACGAACCATTTTCCTATGAATGTCAATCTGAACTCATCTCTTATGGACTATTTTCCTGAATGCACTGCCGGGGTCATCCTTCTCCATGTGTTGGCGCTGAATGAAGCCGGAGATCCAAGAACATGGCGTTGGTTCACCGATGGACACATCCCACCTTCAGAACCTCATAACTTGATCTTCCCTCTTCACCATACCGCCCCCCCCCCCCAAGTCTTTTTAATGTGTGATCCACATGTTGTTGACCCTCATGGTGAAGGCGAATTGTTTTATACTGCACTTTGTATACATTGTGGACATGATAGACATTTTTACTTAAATTATGTGAATACTTTGTCCACCTCTTACGCCAAGCCTTAATGGCCATTCATTCTATCAGTTCCTACTGTGTCCTTCACCCCATAACATGGCCCCTTCACCCCCTTCCATAACCGGAAGAAGAGTTGCGATGATCCTGACTCTGTGGCCTTAGGCGTGAGATACAAGACTTAGCTTAGAGACACCAAGTTGTGGTTTTAGAAGAGAATCCGATAGACTCTTTACATTATTTATATCCTACTATTTATTCCTCCCCCACCCCTAAGATCCGGACCATGAAGTCCATGTATGTCTGTGTGTTCTAGATAACTCAATGCCACCTGGGCTAGTGCTGGGGACTTCTTTCACTCAGATGTCCTTCTAACCAGATGACTCTCCAATGGACTGGAAACAAGGCAAAATTTTTTTATATTTTTTGTTTTTTTAATTAGATAAAAAATTTGAGAACGCACTTGATAATCGACAAAGTTGTCCCCGGCTGTGGCAGGTAGAACACGTTCCATTATTTTATTAAAAATTTTTCACGTTTTTTTTTCTAGAACATTTACATGTATGACCATCCATGTGTTCCGTCCCTGGGAGCAGATTATTCCCATAGGTCCGGATACCATAGTGACCGTCAAATGTACATCTCCGTGGACTGGTTCTCCAGTCATATTTATGGGGGTCTCCCGACTCTTCCCTGGAGAGAATGTTGGACTTCAACCGCCTGATCCTTTAGTTCTGGAGGAGATAAGCCCCAAGGAAGAAACGGCGTTGTCCAACCTTACACGACCGGCGCTGGGATCTCTGAGGAACGTTGTAAATGAGAACATGAAGTCAGGGTCTCCCGAGGTCCCGGGGTTGGTCCGGAAATCTCGACAGTAAAGTAGCGCACTTCTTACCCAACGTAATAGCGAAATGTTTCATATTTCCAATAAATTCTCTGGATTATTTTGCTGTTTTTTTTTCCTCCCAATTTACTGTTTTAACACAATAAATGAAATCCAGACCTGGAATGTACATTGTAAAATGAAACAATATTGGTAACATAATAAACATTTTCAGCATAGTCTTAATACACATTGGGTATGTTCTGTTTACTGGCGTCTCCTGTTACATGGGATATGATATTTCATGGAGGAACATACAGCCCGGTTCACACAGGGCAAAAGATCTTTATCTGGGGAGAAGTAGAAAAAAAATTCATTTTTTTTTTTGACCATCTGTATACTGCTTTCAACATATATAGTAGTTATATCCCTTCAGCTCTGTCTGTATACTGCTGCTATCTCTATGGGATCAGTATGTATAGTAGTTATAAGCTTCTCCTCCAGCTCTATCTGTATACTGCTGCTACTACCTCTATGTGATCGAGATATATAGTAGTTATACACCTCCCCTCCAGCTCTATCTGTATACTACTGCTATCTCCATGGGGTCAGTATATATAGTAGTTATACACCTCTCCTACAGATCCATCTGTATACTGCTGCTATCTCTATAGGATCAGGATATATAGTAGTTATACATCTCCCCTCCAGCTCTATCTGTATACTACTGCTGTTATCTCTATGGGATCAGGATATATAGTAGTTATTCACCTGTGCTCCAGCTCTATCTGTATACTGCTGTTATCTATATGGGATCAGGATATATAGTAGTTACACATCTCCCCTCCAGCTCTCTCTGTATACTGCTGTTATCTCTATGGGATCAGGATATATAGTAGTTATTCACCTGTGCTCCAGCTCTATCTGTATACTGCTGTTATCTATATGGGATCAGGATATATAGTAGTTACACATCTCCCCTCCAGCTCTATCTGTATACTGCTGCTATCTCTATGGGATCAGGATATATAGTAGTTATACACTTCCCCTCCAGCTCTATCTGTATACTACTGCTATCTCTATGGGATCAGGATATATAGTAGTTATACCCCTCCCCTCCAGCTCTTTCTATATACTGCTGCTATCTCCATGAGCTCAGTATATATAGTAGTTATAAGCTTCTCCTCCAGCTCTCTCTGTATACTGCTGCTACTACCTCTATGGGATCAGGATATATAGTAGTTATACACCTCCCCTCCAGCTCTATCTGTGTACCGCTGCTATCTCTATGGGATCAGTATATATAGTAGTTATAAGCTTCTCCTCCAGCTCTATCTGTATACTGCTGCTATTTCTACGGGATCAGGATATATAGTACTTATACACCTCCCCTCCAGCTCTATCTGTATACTGCTATCTCTATGGGAACAGGATATATAGTAGTTATACATCTCCCCTTCCAGCTCTATCTGTATACTATTGCTATCTATATGGGATCAGTATATATAGTAGTTATACACCTCCCCTCCAGCTCTATCTGTATACTGCTGCTATCTCTATGGGATCAGGATATATAGTAGTTATACACCTCCTCTACAGCTCTATCTCTATACTGCTGCTATCTCTATGGGATCAGGATATATAGTAGTTATACACTTCCCCTCTAGCTCTATCTGTTTACTGCTGCTATCTCTATGGGATCAGGATATATAGTAGTTATACACCTCCCCTCCAGCTCTATCTGTATACTGATGCTGCTATCTCTATGGGATCCTGATATATAGTAGTTATACACCTCCCGTCCAGCTCTATCTGTATACTATTGCTATCTATATGGGATCAGTATATATAGTAGTTATACACCTCCCCTCCAGCTCTATCTGTACACTGCTGCTATCTCTATGGGATCCGGATATATAGTAGTTATACACCTCCCCTCCAGCTCTATCTGTATACTGCTGCTATCTCTATGGGATCAGGATATATAGTAGTTATACACCTCCCCTCCAGCTCTATCTGTATACTGTTGCTGCTATCTCTATGGGATCAGGATATACAGTAGTTATACACCTCCCCCCCAGCTCTATCTGTATACTGCTGCTATCTCTATGGGATCAGGATATATAGTAGTTATACACCTCCCCTCCAGCTCTATCTGTATACTGCTATCTCTATGGGATCAGGATATATAGTAGTTATACACCTCCCCTCCAGCTCTATCTGTATACTGCTGCTATCTCTATGGGATCAGGATATATAGTAGTTATACACCTCCCCTCCAGCTCTATCTGTATACTGCTATCTCTATGGGATCAGGATATATAGTAGTTATACCCCTCCCCTCCAGCTCTATCTGTATACTGCTATCTCTATGTGATCAGGATATATAGTAGTTATATACCTCCCCTCCCGTGAGTTTATTTCAGTTTGTGCCATGATTTCCCCCAAACTATGGCAAAACTTGTGCTATTTTACAGCTATTTTGGAAAATCAAAGACTGTCAAAATGTAGTAAAAACCTCAATGTGTAAATACAGCCCAATCTACCTAATTGTTAACAGAACTCCTCCCCCCCCTATTGTGAGGACTAGTCACATTCTCCTTATGGCAATATTTGTCTAAAAAACGCACTTTGAATAAGAAAATGCATCAGAACTGCACATAGTGTAAACTGACCCCAACTCACTTATGAATCCCAGCTGTTAACCTGGGTGACCTCCAGAACAGCAGCCTATGTATATGACCAGGTGCAGTGATCAGACTCCACGCCCTCTTTCTATGCAAAGTCAAATAATTTCAGTGATAGAATTGCTATCTGTATGGCTGAAACATACATCAGCTAAAACAGCTTCATACCTGGTGAGTCCCGGTTGCTATCAGCAGCCGTGACCCACGCTAATGCTGGACAGTGCCGATCAGACCCAGGCATTAAAGGAGTACTGCATGACAACGTAGCCCCTATACAAAGAATAGGAGATAAGTGTGGGATTGGGGGGGGGGGGGGGGGGGTTGGGGTCCAACCGCTGAGACCCCCCGCGATCTCCTGCAGGGCACCCCAGCTTTGTCGACGTGCTCCATTCCCGGGGAGCTGCGCAGGAGATCGCAGGGGGTCCCAGCAGTCGGACCCCCCCCCCCCCCCATGATCAGATACTTTGGATACACAGTACTCCCTTAACTCTTTCTCAAAGATGATTGCAGTGTCTAAATGCAGGAAAAATCGTTGCCGGTTATCTCAGGGAACTTATTGGGACCATTGCCACAAAATTGTGGGGTCCCGATCAGCTGAGAGAACGGGTGGAGGGTCCCTAACGCCCTGTGCGATCAGTGCTGTAAAAGTGCATAGAACCCAAAAAAGAACAAAATCTGCAAAATGGTGTATAATATAGGTAATTATATAAAGGTGTAGGATATATAGAGTAAACATGGTGTATAGATTATATATACATAGGTGTGGGTTATATGGAGTATATAGATACAGCACATGGTGTATAGATTATATATACAGTAGGTGTGGGTTATATGGAGTATATAGATACAGCACATGGTGTATAGATTATATATACAGTAGGTGTGGGTTATATGGAGTATATAGATACAGCACATGGTGTATAGATTATATATACAGTAGGTGTGGGTTATATGGAGTATATAGATACAGCACATGGTGTATAGATTATATATACAATAGGTGTGGGTTATATGGAGTATATAGATACAGCACATGGTATATAGATTATATATACAGTAGGTGTGGGTTATATGGAGTATATAGATACAGCACATGGTGTATAGATTATATATACAGTAGGTGTGGGTTATATGGAGTATATAGATACAGCACATGGTGTATAGATTATATATACAGTAGGTGTGGGTTATATGGAGTATATAGATACAGCACATGGTATATAGATTAAATATAAGTGTAGGCTATGTGGAGTATATAGATGCAGCACGTTATGTATATAGATTATATATATATATATATATATATATATAGGTGTAGGATATATGGAGTATATAGATACAACACATGATGTATATAGATAGATTATATATAGGTATAGGATGTATGGAGTATATAGATACAGCACATGATGTATATAGATTATATATGTGTGTGTAGAATATATGGAGTATATAGATGCAGCACATGATGTATATAGATTATATATATATGTGTGTGTAGGATAAATGGAGTATATAGATACATCACATGATGTATATAGATTATATATAGGTGTAGGATATATGGAGTATATAGATTCAGCACATGATGTACGGTATATAGATTATAAATAGGTGTAGGATATATGGAGTATATAGATACAGCACATGATGTATATAGATTATATATATATATATATAGGTGTAGGATAAATGGAGTATACAGATACAGCACATGATGTATATAGATTATATATATATATATATATATATATATATAATGTGTGTAGGATATATGGAGTATATAGATACAGCACATTATGTATAGATTATATATATATATATATAGGTGTAGGATATATGGAGTATATAGATACAGCACATTATGTATAGATTATATATATATATATATAGGTGTAGGATATATGGAGTATATAGATTCAGCACATGATGTACGGTATATAGATTATATATAGGTGTAGGATATATGGAGTATGTAGATACAGCACATGATGTATATAGATTATATATATATATATATATATATATATATATATATATATATATATATATGTGTGTGTAGGATATATGGAGTATATAGATACAGCACATGATGTATATAGATTATATATATATATATATATATATATATATAGGTGTAGGATATATGGAGTATATAGATACAGCACATGATGTATATAGATTATATATGTGTAGGATATATGGAGTATGGGGGAGATTTATCACAACCTGCCCAGATGATAAGTTGCCCAGTTGCCCATAGCAACCAATCAGATCGCTTCTTTCATTTTTAACAAGGCCTCTGCAAAATGAAAGCAGCGATCTGATTGGTTGCTATGGGCAACTTTTCCTCTGGACAGGTTTTGATAAATCTCCCCCGATATTATGTGTAACGAGTAATGTTACACATAATATTGTAATATATTATGTGTAATTAGTAATGTGTAGTGGAGTCCCGGATGATGGGAGTAGTATCTCCCCCCCGGTGACTCACTGCCTGGAATAGGAACCATCTCATACAGTGATATGTGGGAGCGGAGTGCGGACGGTGATGGATCTCATTCACACACAACATTCTTTCCCACAATTTTTTAGAGAAATCGGAAAATTAACATTTCAGGCAATAACACTGGTCAGAAGCGGATCCCATGGGAAGGCGGCGCAGTGCCGGGCTCTGTGTAACATCTCGTGGACAGGACGGGGGGCGCTCTGCGAGCTGTGAGAAGCTGCTGTCATCCAGGCAGGAAATCAATCCCAGCTCCGGGCTGCGGTCTGTGCCCCACAGCTGTACATCCGTCTGTGGGAATCCGGGGGGTTCGCGTATGTCCTGGAGCAGTGGTCTCCAAACGGTGCTCCTCCAGATGTCGCGAAACTTCAACTCCCAGCGTGCCCGGACAGCCGTAGGCTGTCCGGGCACGCTGGGAGTTGAAGTTTCGCGACATCTGGAGGACCACCGTTTGGAGACCATTGAGGTACCAAGGGCCGCCATCTTTGTGATCACACAACTTTTGTTACCCAAGTATAAGACCTGATGTAACAGCAGAATAGCGAGCGCTGCTCTGAAGGTCGGCGTTGTGTAGAGTCCTCAGGGGCCGCCGAGCCTTGCGTTTGGTCGGCAGTACAGTCCTGGTAGCTGAATCCCCCCCCCCCCCCCCCCCATGAGAACGGACGCCCCCCACCCCTCTCACCCTCGCGCCGTCATTCATCATAGTCAGCTCGGATAATCACAAACAGCTGATGACGGGGAGAACACAGGGTCTGACTATTTAAAGGGCCAGTCACTATTATATATATATATATATATCTAAATCTGGTGTCATTCTACACACCGGGGCCCTTATCAGGAAGCCTGGGCCTACGAGCTGCACCCCCTGATGAAGCTGTCCATTTACCAGGTTATACTCATCCATCTAATTAATTCTGAACACCCAATGCAGCCGAGGAACTGTGGTGTCCCAGTACCGTACCTTGTACCGTACCTTGTGTGCTAAGTCCCCAAAGTCAGAGTTCCTGCGTACCGGTAGGATCCTCCTAGTGGGACAACCCCTTGTCACCTCTTCCTTCTTTAATTTTATATGTTTGATGTGTATAATTGTATATCATTTATAGATATGTATAGTACTTCCAGGACTTTAGGTCACATGACTATTAAGCCTATGCTGGGAGTTGCAGTTTGGCCTTCCTAGTGGTTGCCACAGTAAAGATCGTTTTACTTTCACTTTCAATTCCCCCCCCCCCCCCCCCATGCCATGGCAACCCCCTGTCCTGCGCTGCCATTGGTCAGAACTCTGTTCTGAGTAATGGCAGGGGATAGGAGGAGATCTCAGCTTTGCGACCTCACTCCTATCCCTTAGGCTGATCGGGGCTGTTGCTGACAGCTCCGATCAGCCCTATTTTCCGGGTGATCGGGGCACCAGAGACCCAATCAGCCCGGAATTGGACAAAATCGCATGTCTGAATTGACATGCGATTTTCTCCGATCGCCGACATGGGGGGTCTCAGGACCCCCCTGAGCGATGTGCCGGGGGTGCCTGCTGAATGATTTCAGCAGCCATCCGGCTCCGGTCCCCAACCGGCTAGCGGTGGGGACCGGATTTCCCACGGGCGTATGGATACGCCCTCGGTCTTTAAGGACTCGGAATGCAGGGCGTATCCATACGCCTTGTGTCCTGAAGAGGTTAAGGACCTTCCAGGTCACGTGAGTGAGTCACATGATGTACCGCAATGCTTTATGAAGGGACTGACAGTTGGTGGAACCAATAAGGGCGCTGTTACCCAATCATCACTCTCTTGGGTTCCGGACTAGCAGAGAGAGAGGAGTTCCCTGCAAGACAAATCTAGGCCTGAAGCCTGCTACCTTCAGCCGAATACCAAACCGTGAGTTCAACTGAACTCAATTCTAAATCTACGTGACTACTGAACCTAAACTAAACCCTAAATTCAGTGGAACAGCGTAAAGCAAGCCTCAGAGCTTATATTCCCTACGAGGTCCCAACCAACTGTGAGGAACTTAAAGTCTGGTCCTCTGTAAAGACTGTTACTACTGTTAACCTGTATAAAGTTGCAGTAAAGTTATTTCCAGTTTACTAAACCTCCGGTTGTGGACAATCCTTTATTCCTCCCTATCGTTCCTGGGACGGCTGGCAGTAGGATATCTATATATACAGAGGAAGAACCCGCACCCTGGCGTCACGACAGTTAAGGGTTCATCAAGCACCCTTTCATCACTGCACAGCTGAACCCTACCTACCCTACACCCCCACAAGCTCACCACCGAACCATCTACAAGAAGGTCAGATGGTACTTATATGGAGGTCATGGGTGGCAGTGGTGGACATCTATGGCTGAAGCATCTAAGGGGGAACCTATCGCAGATGTGTGGTGACACAGGGGGATGCAAGAAACACTTGTCAATTCGTGACGCCAGGGCACCATTAACCTATACACGGTCCGAGGTGGATGCAGCTTCTCCTGGGCCAGATACGGAGGGTAAGAAAAACACAGATGTCGGGTTACGGATAACTGTCTTTTACTGAGGCAGGTGTAGATGGTAGTACACAAAGTACGGAGTAGAGGGGATGCAGTCTAACCCTTGGGAGTCCTATTGCATTTCTGGGACTTATGGTACTTTTCACCCACTGGAATTAGATATATTTGAGACTTGAGATTAGAAGATGTCCCACGCTCACTAGGGTTCTGACAAGGTCCAATTAGTATCACTGCCAGGGCTTGACTCACCGCTGTGCAGGGAACACTTGCAGAATGGCGGGGCTGACTTGATTCAGAGGTTTTCTCAGGCTTCCCTCTGGATTCTCCACACACGTCTTCCACCTCCTTTTTACACTGTACTACTGGTCTTAGACCGTGGCAACTCCTCCCCCCTACACTATATACTGGTCGATTTAGGGGTTCCCATTGGGCAGACAGGGTCACCTGATTACTCGGCATCTCCTTCCTAAGGGTACAGTACACAAATAATACAAGAATACAGTAGATCCAGCAAAGTGCATAAACACAATAAACAATAGAGCAGAGGGCTCATCACAGGAGCAGCAGGCATGCCCGAAGAGATCCGCAGCCCACAGGACAGCCTTTGGTGCTGGGACTCCACAGATGATGTAGGCCTTGACTTGAGACCTCCTAGGCCGACTATAAAGATCCTAATCTTAATGCTGGATATGTGGAGCCCCATAGTCAGCTCGGGCCACCAGAACAGTGGATCCAATAGAACAGTGGTATTAGGGCTTGTGCAAGGATTTTTGCCACCCTAGGCGAAAGCTAATTTTGCCACCCATTGGCCCCGTCCTTTGACACACCTTACTGCTGGGGTGACAAACTGTAGCAAACCTCCTCCTCATGGGGCAGATATATTGAGGTGCGTGCAATGTCAGGACCTGCCTGTCTTGCCTCGTAGGTACTGTGCTCATCCAGCAGGCTGAAGAATGCAGATTATTATGGTACCGGGGAAAGGGGGGGTTGCAACAATGGTGCTGGCTGGGTGGGTGCTTCGGATGAGCAGCGGGTGCTTTGGATGCTGGCTGGCTACAAACTTTCTTACAGAGGAAAGAGTGGCGCCCCATCAAGAGGATGTAGGCAGAACCGGCCTTGAGTGATATCCAGTTATAAAGTTATAAAAAATCATTGCATACCCCGTAACCATCCAGAAATCCTCGAATGTATCAAGAACACCTTCACAAAGGTAGAGCGCACGGTCATGGACACTGCATCAACCAGCCACCAGTATCCATCTCTATCTAGACCAGGCTAATGGTTCCCGTGATTTATTGTCAGTCTATCAGAGGCTGCCCCCTAGGGGTATGAAGCCTGGTGTAGACATCAATAAGTCAAATGATCTGTCTACATTATATCAAGTCCACATGAGGTGGAACGTGTCATCGGTCAATGATGGATGCCTCATACCACGGGTGAATCTTGATGCTCCTGTCACCACAAATAGGCTCTATGTAGTAACCACGTGCGGCAGTGATGTCTGTCACCTCCCTGACCATAAAACATGACGGGGTGGAATTCTGACTTCTGGAGGAACCTAATTCAGCTTGTCTGTTCTTGTCGTCCACACCTAGAAACATTGGGTTCCTGTTTCTTGACTTCTCCGTACCTGGACTGCTGCATAGTTCTCCCGCATGATGTACAGTCACCTAAGGAAGTCACGAGATTGTTATGGAGGAGAAGATGGCGATGACTGCTCCGAACTTTGTAGCATCTCTGTTTTCAAATCGACTCCAACCTTAAGTGTCCCTTCTTATTGGACCACTAGATAAACATATTTGATCATACCTGCCCTTAATCAAGTGACCCTCAATTTGGTGGCCCAAATTTTTTTGGGGTAACTTTCCAATTCCAAGGCACAAGTCACCAGTATGGAGGTCATGGGCTGTACAGACCATCATTGTTGAGATGAGGGCCAAACAATGTTCCACCTGCCAAGGATTAACCAAACCCAGTAGGCCCATTTTGACTTCTGCTCTCTCTATTTTTGCCCTCAGAAGTGTTTCATGGTGGTCAGTATCATACGTTTGGCCATACAAATATACATCCAGGCTGTGAAATACTCAGCTACGGTGCATATTCAAGATGTAGGCAGCAAAAGATCGAGCAGTTACTAATCAGTTCTGAATTTCTCCAAAAAATCTGATTTATCTGAATCCAAAATTTTTGGGATTTATGGTGAATCATTCAAAATGATGGTTGCAATTTTAAATGAGAAGTCCAGTGCTTAGAAATGTATTCTCTATCCACAGGGAATAAATATATGATCGCAGTGGGTCCGAATGGAGGAGGCGTGTTTGTACCAGCTGACCTGCCTGGTAGAGACATGGGAGAGGTAGAGACAAAGCTTTCCTGTGTCTCCGCTTCTCCCATAGAGATGAATGGAGGAGGCGTGTTTGTACCAGCTGACCTGCCAGGTAGAGACATGGGATAGGTAGAGACATGGGAGAGGTAGAGACATAGCTTTCCTGTGTCTCCCCTTCTCCCATAGAGATGAATGGAGGGGGCGTGTTGGTACCAGTTGACCTGCTGTGTGCGAAACGTCATACACACGAGTTCATCCAGGGCCGTGTCGGGGGCCCCCGTATGGGCGATCCTGGAGCGTCCGACCGCTGGGACCCCACATGATCTCCCGTACGGGCCTTGACTCGGTGGTGAGGATACGTTTCTTAGCATTAAATTTGTTCTTTAATGCAGAGAACAAGGGGTTAGTTTAGAGACCCTCACCCTACTAACCCCAACCATAGGTTAGGGATGGCAATGAATGAGGTTGGATACAGTCCTGGGAGACCTCGAAGTCTCAAACAATGGGACTTTTCGGGGCAATCTGGACACGTTCAAATCTGAATCAATTCTATAGAATCCAAATTATAATGGAAGCCAGTGGTGTGGTGTACCCCATAACAGGCCCATCCTTGTTCCTCCTTTAGTCCATTCCTCCATCTTGGCTTTTGTAAATCTGATGATATCACCTGTTGGCCTCTTTTTTGTCTGAGTATGACTCTTGCCGAGATAGGTCCTACATCACATGGAGCATTTTGACATGGGAAAATGGCTTTTTTTTTGGTAGGAGGCCTAATTGTACTTGACCCCATCCAGTAGTTTTGCTTAAGACTAAAAAAATTGGAACAAGGATTGTGAATGGTCAGATCCTCCACGGCTACCTTCTCATGTTCTTCTAATTAGCAGACAACGAGAGAACATTCCATGGCAGATTTAGCGGCCATCTTTAAGCTCCGGCACATATATCTCCGAAGCTTCCCACTCCCACATGTAACATTGATACGGTCTGGGATGCTGAGAGCTGTAGGGATTTCAGCTTTGGCAGAAGCCGTGATGGTGGACTCCTTCCAGCCGGGTAATTGAAAACAGCTTCTTTGTCACTCAGCTGTGCCAGAGACTTTTGGCTTCTGGTGTGAGAGAATGAAATATCCTCCTGGGAAGGTCCTGGAAGACGTACGATTTACTTTCGGAAACTGGAAAAGTCGGAAGATGCGTGCAGTAGGAAAGGTTTTATGTGAGGGAAGAAGCTTCGTAACCTTCCCCGAAAAATGTCAGCCCTGCGTGAGTGCCCGCGCACCTGGCGACCAACACTGCCAAAGGCTGCGCAGATGAGCAACAGACGGAGAGGAAATGGAGCATTATCTTCTCGTCTTCTATTGTTAACATGTAAAGTAGGTGAGAAGCAGGATGTGGGCTGTACGAGGGCGCGGAACGAATCTGAGGAACCTCCATTAACCGAGCAGTTATTTAATAGTCGCACAAGGTGCAGGACCAAGCCAAGACTCCACTCAACATGTGGTGTAGAAGACTTTACCCAAGAGCATTGGTCTCAAACTGTGGCTCTCCAGATGGTGCAAAACTTCAACTCCCAGCATGCCCGGACAGCCGTTGGCTGTCCGGGCATGCTGGGAGTTAAAGTTTTGCACCATCTAGAGGTCCACAGTTTGAGACCACTGGCCAAAAGGAACGTCAACACCACCAAAACCATTGAGTCCAAACAGATTCCATCACTTTTCATCAAAGTTATGAGTCAAGTCTATTCAGATTCCATCATTATCCACCATGAAAGTCAATGGAGTCCATTCAGAATTCATCATTTTACACCATAAAAGTTTATAGAGTCCATTCCCATTCCATCACAATACTCACTGAAGTCCATTTAGATTCCATCCCCATCTGCCTTTGAGGTTAATAAAGTCCTTTAAGATTCCATCACCATCCATAAAAGTCAATGGAGTCCATACAGATTTCATCACTATCCACCATAAAAATCAATGGAGTCCATTTAGATTCCTTCACTATCCACCATAAAAGTCAATGTAGTCTATTTAGTTTCCTTCACTATCTACCATAAAAGTCAATGAAGTCTATTCAGATTCCTTCACTATCCACCATAAAAGTCAATGGAGTCCATTCACATTCCATCACTATCCACCATAAAAGTCAGTGGAGTCCATTCACATTACCTCACTATCCACCATAAAAGTAAATGGAGTACATTCATATTCTGTCATTATCCCCCATAAAAACCAATGAAGTCCTTTAACATTCCATCACTATCTACCATAAAAGTCAATAGAGTCCATTCACATTCCATCACTATCCACCATAAAAGTCAATTAAGTCCATTCACATTCCATCACTATCCACCATAAAAGTCAATTAAGTCCATTCACATTCCCTCACTATCCACCATAAAAGTCAATGGAGTCCATTCACATTCCATCACTATCCACCATAAAAGTCAATGGAGTCCTTTAACATTCCATCACTATCTACCATAAAAGTCAATAGAGTCCATTCACATTCCATTACTATCCACCATAAAAGTCAATTAAGTCCATTCACATTCCATCACTATCCACCATAAAAGTCAATTAAGTCCATTCACATTCCATCACTATCCACCATAAAAGTCAATGGAGTCCATTCACATTCCATCACTATCCACCATAAAAGTCAATGGAGTCCATTCACATTCCATCACTATCCACCATAAAAGTCAATGGAGTCCATTCACATTCCATCACTATCCACCATAAAAGTCAATGGAGTCCATTCACATTCCATCACTATCCACCATAAAAATCAATGGAGTCCATTCACATTCCATCACTATCCACCATAAAAGTCAATGGAGTCCATTCACATTCCATCACTATCCACCATAAAAGTCAGTGGAGTCCATTCACATTCCCTCACTATACCATGAACGTTATTGTCCTACACCCTGCTATAGGGTATTGTAGCACACAGTACCACGGGTAATACAAGTCTTATAAACAGCCTACTGACACAGGGAACCAACCTGAGAAGATTCCTTCCCAGCAGTATAGAGATATATCTGTAGTGTACCTCAAGTTAACCCTCAAAATGCCAGAGGAATGTATTCAGCCTTAGTCACTCCTAGAGACATGTGTCTAAAGCTACCAAGGGGGAATCCTGCCCTAGCTGCTGTGACTTTACCAATGCTGATTGGAAATTACATAGGACTGCAGGCAAAATTGAGTACATTATGTGTACTCAGAGAGTTATCAGTGTGTTATCTGTGGTGTTACATAGGACTGCAGGTCACATCTACTACATTATCTGTACTCAGAGAGTTATCACTGTGTTATCTGTGGTGTTACATAGGACTGCAGGTCACATCTACTACATTATCTGTACTCAGAGAGTTATCACTGTGTTATCTGTGGTGTTACATAGGACTGCAGGACACATCTATACATTATCTGTACTCAGAGAGTTATCACTGTGTTATCTGTGGTGTTACATAGGACTGCAGGTCACATCTATACATTATCTGTACTCAGGGAGTTATCACTGTATGTTATATGTGGTGTTACATAGGACTGCAGGTCACATCACTACATTATCTGTACTCAGAGAGTTATCACTGTGTTATCTGTGGTGTTACATAGGACTGCAGGTCACATCTATACATTATCTGTACTCAGAGAGTTATCACTGTGCTATCTGTGGTGTTACATAGGACTGCAGGTCACATCTACATTATCTGTACTCAGAGAGTTATCACTGTATGTTCTCTGTGGTGTTACATAGGACTGCAGGTCACATCTACTACATTATCTGTACTCAGAGAGTTATCACTGTGTTATATGTGGTGTTACATAGGACTGCAGGTCACATCTACTGTATTATCTGTACTCAGAGAGTTATCACTGTGTTATCTGTGGTGTTACATAGGACTGCAGGTCACATCTACATTATCTGTACTCAGAGAGTTATCACTGTATGTTCTCTGTGGTGTTACATAGGACTGCAGGTCACATCTACTACATTATCTGTACTCAGAGAGTTATCACTGTGTTATATGTGGTGTTACATAGGACTGCAGGTCACATCTATACATTATCTGTACTCAGAGAGTTATCACTGTGTTATCTGTGGTGTTACATAGGACTGCAGGTCACATCTATACATTATCTGTACTCAGAGAGTTATCAATGTGTTATCTGTGGTGTTACATAGGACTGCAGGTCACATCTATACATTATCTGTACTCAGAGAGTTATCACTGTTATCTGTGGTGTTACATAGGACTGCAGGTCACATCTACTACATTATCTGTACTCAGAGAGTTATCACTGTGTTATCTGTGGTGTTACATAGGACTGCAGGTCACATCTACTACATTATCTGTACTCAGAGAGTTATCACTGTTATCTGTGGTGTTACATAGGACTGCAGGTCACATCTATACATTATCACTCAGAGAGTTATCACTGTTATCTGTGGTGTTACATAGGACTGCAGGTCACATCTATACATTATCTGTACTCAGAGAGTTATCACTGTTATCTGTGGTGTTACATAGGACTGCAGGTCACATCTACTACATTATCTGTACTCAGAGAGTTATCACTGTGTTATCTGTGGTGTTACATAGGACTGCAGGTGACATCTATACATTATCTGTACTCAGAGAGTTATCACTGTGTTATCTGTGGTGTTACATAGGACTGCAGGTGACATCTATACATTATCTGTACTCAGAGAGTTATCACTGTTATCTGTGGTGTTACATAGGACTGCAGGTCACATCTATACATTATCTGTACTCAGAGAGTTATCACTGTGTTATCTGTGGTGTTACATAGGACTGCAGGTCACATCTATACATTATCTGTACTCAGAGAGTTATCACTGTTCTCTGTGGTGTTACATAGGACTGCAGGTCACATCTATACATTATCTGTACTCAGAGAGTTATCACTGTGTTATCTGTGCTGTTACATAGGACTGCAGGTCACATCTATACATTATCTGTACTCAGAGAGTTATCACTGTGTTATCTGTGGTGTTACATAGGACTGCAGGTCACATCTACTACATTATCTGTACTCAGAGAGTTATCACTGTGTTATCTGTGGTGTTACATAGGACTGCAGGTCACATCTATACATTATCTGTACTCAGAGAGTTATCACTGTTATCTGTGGTGTTACATAGGACTGCAGGTCACATCTATACATTATCTGTACTCAGAGAGTTATCACTGTGTTATCTGTGGTGTTACATAGGACTGCAGGTCACATCTATACAGTATCTGTACTCAGAGAGTTATCACTGTTATCTGTGGTGTTACATAGGACTGCAGGTCACATCTACTACATTATCTGTACTCAGAGAGTTATCACTGTGTTATCTGTGGTGTTACATAGGACTGCAGGTCACATCTATACATTATCTGTACTCAGAGAGTTATCACTGTGTTATCTGTGGTGTTACATAGGACTGCAGGTCACATCTATACATTATCTGTACTCAGAGAGTTATCACTGTGTTATCTGTGGTGTTACATAGGACTGCAGGTCACATCTATACATTATCTGTACTCAGAGAGTTATCACTGTGTTATCTGTGGTGTTACATAGGACTGCAGGTCACATCTATACATTATCTGCACTCAGAGAGTTATCACTGTGTTATCTGTGGTGTTACATAGGACTGCAGGTCACATCTATACATTATCTGTACTCAGAGAGTTATCACTGTGTTATTTGTGGTGTTACATAGGACTGCAGGTCACATCTACTACATTATCTGTACTCAGAGAGTTATCACTGTTATCTGTGGTGTTACATAGGACTGCAGGTCACATCTATACATTATCTGTACTCAGAGAGTTATCACTGTGTTATCTGTGGTGTTACATAGGACTGCAGGGAACATCAACTACATTATCTGTACTCAGAGAGTTATCACTGTGTTATCTGTGGTGTTACATAGGACTGCAGGTCACATCCACTACATTATCTGTACTCAGAGAGTTATCACTGTGTTATCTGTGGTGTTACATAGGACTGCAGGTCACATCTATACATTATCTGTACTCAGAGAGTTATCACTGTGTTATCTGTGGTGTTACATAGGACTGCAGGTCACATCTATACATTATCTGTACTCAGAGAGTTATCACTGTGTTATCTGTGGTGTTACATAGGACTGCAGGTCACATCTATACATTATCTGTACTCAGAGAGTTATCACTGTTATCTGTGGTGTTACATAGGACTGCAGGTCACATCTATACATTATCTGTACTCAGAGAGTTATCACTGTGTTATCTGTGGTGTTACATAGGACTGCAGGTCACATCTACTACATTATCTGTACTCAGAGAGTTATCACTGTTATCTGTGGTGTTACATAGGACTGCAGGTCACATCTATACATTATCTGTACTCAGAGAGTTATCACTGTGTTATCTGTGGTGTTACATAGGACTGCAGGTCACATCTATACAGTATCTGTACTCAGAGAGTTATCACTGTTATCTGTGGTGTTACATAGGACTGCAGGTCACATCTACTACATTATCTGTACTCAGAGAGTTATCACTGTGTTATCTGTGGTGTTACATAGGACTGCAGGTCACATCCACTACATTATATGTACTTAGAGAGTTATCACTGTTATCTGTGGTGTTACATAGGACTGCAGGTCACATCTATACATTATCTGTACTCAGAGAGTTATCACTGTGTTATCTGTGGTGTTACATAGGACTGCAGGTCACATCTATACATTATCTGTACTCAGAGAGATATCACTGTGTTATCTGTGGTGTTACATAGGACTGCAGGTCACATCTATACATTATCTGTACTCAGAGAGTTATCACTGTTATCTGTGGTGTTACATAGGACTGCAGGTCACATCTATAAATTATCTGTACTCAGAGAGTTATCACTGTGTTATCTGTGGTGTTACATAGGACTGCAGGTCACATCTATACATTATCTGTACTCAGAGTTATCACTGTTATGTGTGGTGTTACATAGGACTGCAGGTAACATCTATACATTATCTGTACTCAGAGAGTTATCACTGTTATCTGTTGTGTTACATAGGACTGCAGGTCACATCTACTACATTATCTGTACTAAGAGAGTTCTCACTGTGTTATCTGTGGTGTTACATAGGACTGCAGGTCACATCTACTACATTATCTGTACTCAGAGAGTTATCACTGTTATCTGTGCTGTTACATGGGACTGCAGGTCACATCTACTACATTATCTGTACTCAGAGAGTTATCACTGTGTTATATGTGGTGTTACATAGGACTGCAGGTCACATCTATACATTATCTGTACTCAGAGAGTTATCACTGTGTTATCTGTGGTGTTACATAGGACTGCAGGTCACATCTACTACATTATCTGTACTCAGAGAGTTATCACTGTGTTATCTGTGGTGTTACATAGGACTGCAGGTCACATCTATACATTATCTGTACTCAGAGAGTTATCACTGTTATCTGTGGTGTTACATAGGACTGCAGGTCACATCTATACATTATCTGTACTCAGAGAGTTATCACTGTTATCTGTGGTGTTACATAGGACTGCAGGTCACATCTACTACATTATCTGTACTCAGAGAGTTATCACTGTGTTATCTGTGGTGTTACATAGGACTGCAGGTGACATCTATACATTATCTGTACTCAGAGAGTTATCACTGTGTTATCTGTGGTGTTACATAGGACTGCAGGTCACATCTACTACATTATCTGTACTCAGAGAGTTATCACTGTGTTATCTGTGGTGTTACATAGGACTGCAGGTCACATCTATACATTATCTGTACTCAGAGAGTTATCACGGTGTTATCTGTGGTGTTACATAGGACTGCAGGTCACATCTATACATTATCTGTACTCAGAGAGTTATCACTGTTATCTGTGGTGTTACATAGGACTGCAGGTCACATCTACTACATTATCTGTAATCAGAGAGTTATCACTGTTATCTGTGGTGTTACATAGGACTGCAGTTCACATCTATACATTATCTGTACTCAGAGAGTTATCACTGTTATCTGTGGTGTTACATAGGACTGCAGGTCACATCTATACATTATCTGTACTCAGAGAGTTATCACTGTTATCTGTGGTGTTACATAGGACTGCAGGTCACATCTATACATTATCTGTACTCAGAGAGTTATCACTGTTATCTGTGGTGTTACATAGGACTGCAGTTCACATCTATACATTATCTGTACTCAGAGAGTTATCACTGTTATCTGTGGTGTTACATAGGACTGCAGGTCACATCTATACATTATCTGTACTCAGAGAGTTATCACTGTGTTATCTGTGGTGTTACATAGGACTGCAGGTCACATCTATACATTATCTGTACTCAGAGAGTTATCACTGTGTTATCTGTGGTGTTACATAGGACTGCAGGTCACATCTATACATTATCTGTACTCAGAGAGTTATCACTGTTATCTGTGGTGTTACATAGGACTGCAGGTCACATCTATACATTATCTGTACTCAGAGAGTTATCACTGTTATCTGTGGTGTTACATAGGACTGCAGGTCACATCTACTACATTATCTGTACTCAGAGAGTTATCACTGTTATCTGTGGTGTTACATAGGACTGCAGGTAACATCTATACATTATCTGTACTCAGAGAGTTATCACTGTGTTATCTGTGGTGTTACATAGGACTGCAGGTAACATCTACTACATTATCTGTACTCAGAGAGTTATCACTGTGTTATCTGTGGTGTTACATAGGACTGCAGGTCACATCTATACATTATCTGTACTCAGAGAGTTATCACTGTGTTATCTGTGGTGTTACATAGGACTGCAGGTGACATCTACTACATTATCTGTACTCAGAGAGTTATCACTGTGTTATCTGTGGTGTTACATAGGACTGCAGGTCACATCTATACATTATCTGTACTCAGAGAGTTATCACTGTGTTATTTGTGGTGTTACATAGGACTGCAGGTCACATCTACTACATTATCTGTACTCAGAGAGTTATCACTGTTATCTGTGGTGTTACATAGGACTGCAGGTCACATCTATACATTATCTGTACTCAGAGAGTTATCACTGTGTTATCTGTGGTGTTACATAGGACTGCAGGGAACATCAACTACATTATCTGTACTCAGAGAGTTATCACTGTGTTATCTGTGGTGTTACATAGGACTGCAGGTCACATCTATACATTATCTGTACTCAGAGAGTTATCACTGTTATCTGTGGTGTTACATAGGACTGCAGGTCACATCTATACATTATCTGTACTCAGAGAGTTATCACTGTGTTATCTGTGGTGTTACATAGGACTGCAGGTCACATCTACTACATTATCTGTACTCAGAGAGTTATCACTGTTATCTGTGGTGTTACATAGGACTGCAGGTCACATCTATACATTATCTGTACTCAGAGAGTTATCACTGTGTTATCTGTGGTGTTACATAGGACTGCAGGTCACATCTATACAGTATCTGTACTCAGAGAGTTATCACTGTTATCTGTGGTGTTACATAGGACTGCAGGTCACATCTACTACATTATCTGTACTCAGAGAGTTATCACTGTGTTATCTGTGGTGTTACATAGGACTGCAGGTCACATCCACTACATTATATGTACTTAGAGAGTTATCACTGTTATCTGTGGTGTTACATAGGACTGCAGGTCACATCTATACATTATCTGTACTCAGAGAGTTATCACTGTTATCTGTGGTGTTACATAGGACTGCAGGTCACATCTATACATTATCTGTACTCAGAGAGTTATCACTGTGTTATCTGTGGTGTTACATAGGACTGCAGGTCACATCTACTACATTATCTGTAATCAGAGAGTTATCACTGTGTTATCTGTGGTGTTACATAGGACTGCAGGTCACATCTATACATTATCTGTACTCAGAGAGTTATCACTGTTATCTGTGGTGTTACATAGGACTGCAGGTCACATCTATACATTATCTGTACTCAGAGAGTTATCACTGTGTTATCTGTGCGGTTACATAGGACTGCAGGTAACATCTATACATTATCTGTACTCAGAGAGTTATCACTGTTATCTGTTGTGTTACATAGGACTGCAGGTCACATCTACTACATTATCTGTACTAAGAGAGTTATCACTGTGTTATCTGTGGTGTTACATAGGACTGCAGGTCACATCTACTACATTATCTGTACTCAGAGAGTTATCACTGTTATCTGTGGTGTTACATAGGACTGCAGGTCACATCTATACATTATCTGTACTCAGAGAGTTATCACTGTGTTATCTGTGGTGTTACATAGGACTGCAGGTCACATCTATACATTATCTGTACTCAGAGAGTTATCACTGTTATCTGTGGTGTTACATAGGACTGCAGGTCACATCTATACATTATCTGTACTCAGAGAGTTATCACTGTGTTATCTGTGGTGTTACATAGGACTGCAGGTCACATCTATACATTATCTGTACTCAGAGAGTTATCACTGTGTTATCTGTGGTGTTACATAGGACTGCAGGTAACATCTACTACATTATCTGTACTCAGAGAGTTATCATTGTGTTATCTGTGGTGTTACATAGGACTGCAGGTCACATCTATACATTATCTGTACTCAGAGAGTTATCACTGTGTTATCTGTGGTGTTACATAGGACTGCAGGTCACATCTATACAGTATCTGTACTCAGAGAGTTATCACTGTTATCTGTGGTGTTACATAGGACTGCAGGTCACATCTACTACATTATCTGTACTCAGAGAGTTATCACTGTGTTATCTGTGGTGTTACATAGGACTGCAGGTCACATCCACTACATTATATGTACTTAGAGAGTTATCACTGTTATCTGTGGTGTTACATAGGACTGCAGGTCACATCTATACATTATCTGTACTCAGAGAGTTATCACTGTTATCTGTGGTGTTACATAGGACTGCAGGTCACATCTATACATTATCTGTACTCAGAGAGTTATCACTGTGTTATCTGTGGTGTTACATAGGACTGCAGGTCACATCTACTACATTATCTGTAATCAGAGAGTTATCACTGTGTTATCTGTGGTGTTACATAGGACTGCAGGTCACATCTATACATTATCTGTACTCAGAGAGTTATCACTGTTATCTGTGGTGTTACATAGGACTGCAGGTCACATCTATACATTATCTGTACTCAGAGAGTTATCACTGTGTTATCTGTGCGGTTACATAGGACTGCAGGTAACATCTATACATTATCTGTACTCAGAGAGTTATCACTGTTATCTGTTGTGTTACATAGGACTGCAGGTCACATCTACTACATTATCTGTACTAAGAGAGTTATCACTGTGTTATCTGTGGTGTTACATAGGACTGCAGGTCACATCTACTACATTATCTGTACTCAGAGAGTTATCACTGTTATCTGTGGTGTTACATAGGACTGCAGGTCACATCTATACATTATCTGTACTCAGAGAGTTATCACTGTGTTATCTGTGGTGTTACATAGGACTGCAGGTCACATCTATACATTATCTGTACTCAGAGAGTTATCACTGTTATCTGTGGTGTTACATAGGACTGCAGGTCACATCTATACATTATCTGTACTCAGAGAGTTATCACTGTGTTATCTGTGGTGTTACATAGGACTGCAGGTCACAGCTATACATTATCTGTACTCAGAGAGTTATCACTGTGTTATCTGTGGTGTTACATAGGACTGCAGGTCACATCTATACATTATCTGTACTCAGAGAGTTATCACTGTGTTATCTGTGGTGTTACATAGGACTGCAGGTTACATCTATACATTATCTGTACTCAGAGAGTTAGCACTGTTATCTGTGGTGTTACATAGGACTGCAGGTCACATCTACTACATTATCTGTACTCAGAGAGTTATCACTGTGTTATCTGTGGTGTTACATAGGACTGCAGGTCACATCTATACATTATCTGTACTCAGACAGTTATCACTGTGTTATCTGTGGTGTTACATAGGACTGCAGGTCACATCTATACATTATCTGTACTCAGAGAGTTATCACTATGTTATCTGTGGTGTTACATAGGACTGCAGGTCACATCTACTGTATTATCTGTACTCAGAGAGTTATCACTGTGTTATCTGTGGTGTTACATAGGACTGCAGGTCACATCTACTACATTATCTGTACTCAGAGAGATATCACTGTGTTATCTGTGGTGTTACATAGGACTGCAGGTCACATCTACTACATTATCTGTACTCAGAGAGTTATCACTGTGTTATCTGTGGTGTTACATAGGACTGCAGGTCACATCTATACATTATCTGTACTCAGAGAGTTATCACTGTTATCTGTGGTGTTACATAGGACTGCAGGTCACATCTATACATTATCTGTACTCAGAGAGTTATCACTGTGTTATCTGTGGTGTTACATAGGACTGCAGGTGACATCTATACATTATCTGTACTCAGAGAGTTATCACTGTGTTATCTGTGGTGTTACATAGGACTGCAGGTCACATCTATACATTATCTGTACTCAGAGAGTTATCACTGTTATCTGTGGTGTTACATAGGACTGCAGGTCACATCTATACATTATCTGTACTCAGAGAGTTATCACTGTGTTATCTGTGGTGTTACATAGGACTGCAGGTCACATCTATACATTATCTGTACTCAGAGAGTTATCACTGTGTTATCTGTGGTGTTACATAGGACTGCAGGTCACATCTATACATTATCTGTACTCAGAGAGATATCACTGTGTTATCTGTGGTGTTACATAGGACTGCAGGTCACATCTATACATTATCTGTACTCAGAGAGTTATCACTGTTATCTGTGGTGTTACATAGGACTGCAGGTCACATCTATAAATTATCTGTTCTCAGAGAGTTATCACTGTGTTATCTGTGGTGTTACATAGGACTGCAGGTCACATCTATACATTATCTGTACTCAGAGTTATCACTGTTATGTGTGGTGTTACATAGGACTGCAGGTAACATCTATACATTATCTGTACTCAGAGAGTTATCACTGTTATCTGTTGTGTTACATAGGACTGCAGGTCACATCTACTACATTATCTGTACTAAGAGAGTTATCACTGTGTTATCTGTGGTGTTACATAGGACTGCAGGTCACATCTACTACATTATCTGTACTCAGAGAGTTATCACTGTTATCTGTGGTGTTACATAGGACTGCAGGTCACATCTATACATTATCTGTACTCAGAGAGTTATCACTGTTATCTGTGGTGTTACATAGGACTGCAGGTCACAGCTATACATTATCTGTACTCAGAGAGTTATCACTGTGTTATCTGTGGTGTTACATAGGACTGCAGGTCACATCTATACATTATCTGTACTCAGAGAGTTATCACTGTGTTATCTGTGGTGTTACATAGGACTGCAGGTTACATCTATACATTATCTGTACTCAGAGAGTTAGCACTGTTATCTGTGGTGTTACATAGGACTGCAGGTCACATCTACTACATTATCTGTACTCAGAGAGTTATCACTGTGTTATCTGTGGTGTTACATAGGACTGCAGGTCACATCTATACATTATCTGTACTCAGACAGTTATCACTGTGTTATCTGTGGTGTTACATAGGACTGCAGGTCACATCTACTACATTATCTGTACTCAGAGAGTTATCACTGTGTTATCTGTGGTGTTACATAGGACTGCAGGTCACATCTACTGTATTATCTGTACTCAGAGAGTTATCACTGTGTTATCTGTGGTGTTACATAGGACTGCAGGTCACATCTATACATTATCTGTACTCAGAGAGTTATCACTGTGTTATCTGTGGTGTTACATAGGACTGCAGGTCACATCTACTGTATTATCTGTACTCAGAGAGTTATCACTGTGTTATCTGTGGTGTTACATAGGACTGCAGGTCACATCTACTACATTATCTGTACTCATAGTTATCACTGTGTTATCTGTGGTGTTACATAGGACTGCAGGTCACATCTATACATTATCTGTACTCATAGTTATCACTGTGTTATCTGTGGTGTTACATAGGACTGCAGGTCACATCTATACATTATCTGTACTCAGAGAGTTATCACTGTTATCTGTGGTGTTACATAGGACTGCAGGTCACATCTATACATTATCTGTACTCAGAGAGTTATCACTGTGTTATCTATGGTGTTACATAGGACTGCAGGTCCCATCTATACATTATCTGTACTCAGAGAGTTATCACTGTGTCATCTGTGGTGTTACATAGGACTGCAGGTCACATCTATACATTATCTGTACTCAGAGAGTTATCACTGTTATCTGTGGTGTTACATAGGACTGCAGGTCACATCTATACATTATCTGTACTCATAGTTATCACTGTGTTATCTGTGGTGTTACATAGGACTGCAGGTCACATCTATACATTATCTGTACTCAGAGAGTTATCACTGTTATCTGTGGTGTTACATAGGACTGCAGGTCACATCTATACATTATCTGTACTCAGAGAGTTATCACTGTGTTATCTATGGTGTTACATAGGACTGCAGGTCCCATCTATACATTATCTGTACTCAGAGAGTTATCACTGTGTCATCTGTGGTGTTACATAGGACTGCAGGTCACATCTATACATTATCTGTACTCAGAGAGTTATCACTGTTATCTGTGGTGTTACATAGGACTGCAGGTCACATCTATACATTATCTGTACTCAGAGAGTTATCACTGTGTTATCTGTGCGGTTACATAGGACTGCAGGTAACATCTATACATTATCTGTACTCAGAGAGTTATCACTGTTATCTGTTGTGTTACATAGGACTGCAGGTCACATCTACTACATTATCTGTACTAAGAGAGTTATCACTGTGTTATCTGTGGTGTTACATAGGACTGCAGGTCACATCTACTACATTATCTGTACTCAGAGAGTTATCACTGTTATCTGTGGTGTTACATAGGACTGCAGGTCACATCTATACATTATCTGTACTCAGAGAGTTATCACTGTGTTATCTGTGGTGTTACATAGGACTGCAGGTCACATCTATACATTATCTGTACTCAGAGAGTTATCACTGTTATCTGTGGTGTTACATAGGACTGCAGGTCACATCTATACATTATCTGTACTCAGAGAGTTATCACTGTGTTATCTGTGGTGTTACATAGGACTGCAGGTCACATCTATACATTATCTGTACTCAGAGAGTTATCACTGTGTTATCTGTGGTGTTACATAGGACTGCAGGTAACATCTACTACATTATCTGTACTCAGAGAGTTATCATTGTGTTATCTGTGGTGTTACATAGGACTGCAGGTCACATCTATACATTATCTGTACTCAGAGAGTTATCACTGTGTTATCTGTGGTGTTACATAGGACTGCAGGTCACATCTATACAGTATCTGTACTCAGAGAGTTATCACTGTTATCTGTGGTGTTACATAGGACTGCAGGTCACATCTACTACATTATCTGTACTCAGAGAGTTATCACTGTGTTATCTGTGGTGTTACATAGGACTGCAGGTCACATCCACTACATTATATGTACTTAGAGAGTTATCACTGTTATCTGTGGTGTTACATAGGACTGCAGGTCACATCTATACATTATCTGTACTCAGAGAGTTATCACTGTTATCTGTGGTGTTACATAGGACTGCAGGTCACATCTATACATTATCTGTACTCAGAGAGTTATCACTGTGTTATCTGTGGTGTTACATAGGACTGCAGGTCACATCTACTACATTATCTGTAATCAGAGAGTTATCACTGTGTTATCTGTGGTGTTACATAGGACTGCAGGTCACATCTATACATTATCTGTACTCAGAGAGTTATCACTGTTATCTGTGGTGTTACATAGGACTGCAGGTCACATCTATACATTATCTGTACTCAGAGAGTTATCACTGTGTTATCTGTGCGGTTACATAGGACTGCAGGTAACATCTATACATTATCTGTACTCAGAGAGTTATCACTGTTATCTGTTGTGTTACATAGGACTGCAGGTCACATCTACTACATTATCTGTACTAAGAGAGTTATCACTGTGTTATCTGTGGTGTTACATAGGACTGCAGGTCACATCTACTACATTATCTGTACTCAGAGAGTTATCACTGTTATCTGTGGTGTTACATAGGACTGCAGGTCACATCTATACATTATCTGTACTCAGAGAGTTATCACTGTGTTATCTGTGGTGTTACATAGGACTGCAGGTCACATCTATACATTATCTGTACTCAGAGAGTTATCACTGTTATCTGTGGTGTTACATAGGACTGCAGGTCACATCTATACATTATCTGTACTCAGAGAGTTATCACGGTGTTATCTGTGGTGTTACATAGGACTGCAGGTCACATCTATACATTATCTGTACTCAGAGAGTTATCACTGTGTTATCTGTGGTGTTACATAGGACTGCAGGTCACAGCTATACATTATCTGTACTCAGAGAGTTATCACTGTGTTATCTGTGGTGTTACATAGGACTGCAGGTCACATCTATACATTATCTGTACTCAGAGAGTTATCACTGTGTTATCTGTGGTGTTACATAGGACTGCAGGTCACATCTACATTATCTGTACTCAGAGAGTTATCACTGTATGTTCTCTGTGGTGTTACATAGGACTGCAGGTCACATCTACTACATTATCTGTACTCAGAGAGTTATCACTGTGTTATATGTGGTGTTACATAGGACTGCAGGTCACATCTATACATTATCTGTACTCAGAGAGTTATCACTGTGTTATCTGTGGTGTTACATAGGACTGCAGGTCACATCTATACATTATCTGTACTCAGAGAGTTATCAATGTGTTATCTGTGGTGTTACATAGGACTGCAGGTCACATCTATACATTATCTGTACTCAGAGAGTTATCACTGTTATCTGTGGTGTTACATAGGACTGCAGGTCACATCTATACATTATCTGTACTCAGAGAGTTATCACTGTTATCTGTGGTGTTACATAGGACTGCAGGTCACATCTATACATTATCACTCAGAGAGTTATCACTGTTATCTGTGGTGTTACATAGGACTGCAGGTCACATCTATACATTATCTGTACTCAGAGAGTTATCACTGTTATCTGTGGTGTTACATAGGACTGCAGGTCACATCTACTACATTATCTGTACTCAGAGAGTTATCACTGTGTTATCTGTGGTGTTACATAGGACTGCAGGTGACATCTATACATTATCTGTACTCAGAGAGTTATCACTGTTATCTGTGGTGTTACATAGGACTGCAGGTCACATCTATACATTATCTGTACTCAGAGAGTTATCACTGTTATCTGTGGTGTTACATAGGACTGCAGGTGACATCTATACATTATCTGTACTCAGAGAGTTATCACTGTGTTATCTGTGGTGTTACATAGGACTGCAGGTGACATCTATACATTATCTGTACTCAGAGAGTTATCACTGTTATCTGTGGTGTTACATAGGACTGCAGGTCACATCTATACATTATCTGTACTCAGAGAGTTATCACTGTGTTATCTGTGGTGTTACATAGGACTGCAGGTCACATCTATACATTATCTGTACTCAGAGAGTTATCACTGTGTTATCTGTGCTGTTACATAGGACTGCAGGTCACATCTATACATTATCTGTACTCAGAGAGTTATCACTGTGTTATCTGTGGTGTTACATAGGACTGCAGGTCACATCTACTACATTATCTGTACTCAGAGAGTTATCACTGTGTTATCTGTGGTGTTACATAGGACTGCAGGTCACATCTATACATTATCTGTACTCAGAGAGTTATCACTGTTATCTGTGGTGTTACATAGGACTGCAGGTCACATCTATACATTATCTGTACTCAGAGAGTTATCACTGTGTTATCTGTGGTGTTACATAGGACTGCAGGTCACATCTATACATTATCTGTACTCAGAGAGTTATCACTGTTATCTGTGGTGTTACATAGGACTGCAGGTCACATCTACTACATTATCTGTAATCAGAGAGTTATCACTGTGTTATCTGTGGTGTTACATAGGACTGCAGGTCACATCTATACATTATCTGTACTCAGAGAGTTATCACTGTGTTATCTGTGGTGTTACATAGGACTGCAGGTCACATCTATACATTATCTGTACTCAGAGAGTTATCACTGTGTTATCTGTGGTGTTACATAGGACTGCAGGTCACATCTATACATTATCTGTACTCAGAGAGTTATCACTGTGTTATTTGTGGTGTTACATAGGACTGCAGGTCACATCTACTACATTATCTGTACTCAGAGAGTTATCACTGTTATCTGTGGTGTTACATAGGACTGCAGGTCACATCTATACATTATCTGTACTCAGAGAGTTATCACTGTGTTATCTGTGGTGTTACATAGGACTGCAGGTCACATCTATACATTATCTGTACTCAGAGAGTTATCACTGTTATCTGTGGTGTTACATAGGACTGCAGGTCACATCTATACATTATCTGTACTCAGAGAGTTATCACTGTGTTATCTATGGTGTTACATAGGACTGCAGGTCCCATCTATACATTATCTGTACTCAGAGAGTTATCACTGTGTCATCTGTGGTGTTACATAGGACTGCAGGTCACATCTATACATTATCTGTACTCAGAGAGTTATCACTGTTATCTGTGGTGTTACATAGGACTGCAGGTCACATCTATACATTATCTGTACTCAGAGAGTTATCACTGTGTTATCTGTGCGGTTACATAGGACTGCAGGTAACATCTATACATTATCTGTACTCAGAGAGTTATCACTGTTATCTGTTGTGTTACATAGGACTGCAGGTCACATCTACTACATTATCTGTACTAAGAGAGTTATCACTGTGTTATCTGTGGTGTTACATAGGACTGCAGGTCACATCTACTACATTATCTGTACTCAGAGAGTTATCACTGTTATCTGTGGTGTTACATAGGACTGCAGGTCACATCTATACATTATCTGTACTCAGAGAGTTATCACTGTGTTATCTGTGGTGTTACATAGGACTGCAGGTCACATCTATACATTATCTGTACTCAGAGAGTTATCACTGTTATCTGTGGTGTTACATAGGACTGCAGGTCACATCTATACATTATCTGTACTCAGAGAGTTATCACTGTGTTATCTGTGGTGTTACATAGGACTGCAGGTCACATCTATACATTATCTGTACTCAGAGAGTTATCACTGTGTTATCTGTGGTGTTACATAGGACTGCAGGTAACATCTACTACATTATCTGTACTCAGAGAGTTATCATTGTGTTATCTGTGGTGTTACATAGGACTGCAGGTCACATCTATACATTATCTGTACTCAGAGAGTTATCACTGTGTTATCTGTGGTGTTACATAGGACTGCAGGTCACATCTATACAGTATCTGTACTCAGAGAGTTATCACTGTTATCTGTGGTGTTACATAGGACTGCAGGTCACATCTACTACATTATCTGTACTCAGAGAGTTATCACTGTGTTATCTGTGGTGTTACATAGGACTGCAGGTCACATCCACTACATTATATGTACTTAGAGAGTTATCACTGTTATCTGTGGTGTTACATAGGACTGCAGGTCACATCTATACATTATCTGTACTCAGAGAGTTATCACTGTTATCTGTGGTGTTACATAGGACTGCAGGTCACATCTATACATTATCTGTACTCAGAGAGTTATCACTGTGTTATCTGTGGTGTTACATAGGACTGCAGGTCACATCTACTACATTATCTGTAATCAGAGAGTTATCACTGTGTTATCTGTGGTGTTACATAGGACTGCAGGTCACATCTATACATTATCTGTACTCAGAGAGTTATCACTGTTATCTGTGGTGTTACATAGGACTGCAGGTCACATCTATACATTATCTGTACTCAGAGAGTTATCACTGTGTTATCTGTGCGGTTACATAGGACTGCAGGTAACATCTATACATTATCTGTACTCAGAGAGTTATCACTGTTATCTGTTGTGTTACATAGGACTGCAGGTCACATCTACTACATTATCTGTACTAAGAGAGTTATCACTGTGTTATCTGTGGTGTTACATAGGACTGCAGGTCACATCTACTACATTATCTGTACTCAGAGAGTTATCACTGTTATCTGTGGTGTTACATAGGACTGCAGGTCACATCTATACATTATCTGTACTCAGAGAGTTATCACTGTGTTATCTGTGGTGTTACATAGGACTGCAGGTCACATCTATACATTATCTGTACTCAGAGAGTTATCACTGTTATCTGTGGTGTTACATAGGACTGCAGGTCACATCTATACATTATCTGTACTCAGAGAGTTATCACGGTGTTATCTGTGGTGTTACATAGGACTGCAGGTCACATCTATACATTATCTGTACTCAGAGAGTTATCACTGTGTTATCTGTGGTGTTACATAGGACTGCAGGTCACAGCTATACATTATCTGTACTCAGAGAGTTATCACTGTGTTATCTG